>NW_026894108.1:0-195260 GCF_032452875.1 Bos javanicus | reverse complement strand
ATCATTGCTGATCAGCCACGTGAGTAGTTCATGATAGCCACGTGATCACTGCATGATCAGTCACGTGATCAGTGCATGATCAGTCATGTGACCAGTACATGGTAGCTGCGTGATCATGGCATGATCAGCCACGTGAGCAGTGCATGATAGCCACGTGATCAGTGCATGATCAGACACGAGATCAGTGCATGATCAGTCACGTGATCAGTGCATGATCAGCCACGTGATCAGTGCATGACCAGGCACGTGATCAGTGTATGTCCAGCCACGTGATCAGTGCATGATCAGCCACGTGATCAGTGCATGATCAGTCCGTGATCAGTATGATCAGTCACGTGATCAGTGTATGATCAGCCACGTGATCAGTGCATGATCAGCCACGTGATCAGTGCATGATCAATTCGTGATCAGTGCATGATCAGTCACGTGACCAGTACATGAGCTACGTGATCATTGCCTGATCAGCCACGTGATCAGTGCATGATGCAGCGTCAGTGCATGATGCACGTGATCAGTGCGTGATCAGTCATGTGATATGTGTGTGATCAGCCACATGATCAGTGCATGATATCCACGTGATCAGTGCATGACAGCCACGTGATCAGTGCATGATAGCCACGGGATCAGTGCATGATCAGTCACGTGATCATGTGTGATCAGCCACGTGATCAGTGCATGATGAGCCACGTGATCAGTGCAGGATCAATTACGTGATCAGTGCATGATCAGTCACGTGACCAGTACATGGTTGCTACGTGATCGTTGCATGATCAGCCACGTGAGCAGAGCATGATAGCCACGTGATCAGTGCATGATCAGTCACGTGAACAGTGCATGATCATTTATGTGATCTTTTCATGATCAGTCACGTTACCAGTATATGGTTGCTACGTGATCATTCCATGACGAGCCACGTGAGCAGTGCATGATAGCCACGTGATGTGTGCATGAGTTACGTGAGCAGAGTATGATCAGCCACGTGATCAGTGCATGAGTGCCACGTGATCAGTGCATGATATGTCACGTGACAGGTGTGTGATCAGCCACGTGTACAGTGCATGTTCAGCCACGTGATCAGTGCATGATAGCCACGTGATCAGTGCATGATCAGTTACGTGAGCAGTGTATGATCAGCCACGTGATCAGTGCATGGTCAGACACGTGAACAGTGTATGATCAGCCACGTGATCAGTGCATGATATCCAAGTGATCAGTACATGATCATCACGTGATCAGTGTATGATCAGCCACGTGAACAGTGCATGCTCAGTCACGTGATCTGGGCCTGCTGAGCTGCGTGATTACTGTCTGCTCATCTGCTTGACAATTGCCAGCTGAGCTGCACGATTCCTGCCTGCTCAGCTGCTTGATTATTGCCAGCTGAACAGCATGATTCCTCACACCTGAGTTCCATGATTATTGCCTGCTGACTGTTTGATTCGTGCCTACTCAGCTCTTTGTTTATTGCCTCCAGAGGCACATGATCAGTGTATGATAGCAAACATGATCAGCGCATGATCAGTCACATGATCAGCGCCATTAAGTCACGTGATCACTACATGATAGTCATGTGATCAGTCCATGCTCAGTCACGGTATCAGTGCATGATCAGCCACGTGATCAGTGCATGATCTGTCACAAGATTAGTGTATGATCATCCACGTGATCAGTGCACGGGCAGTCATGTGATCAGTGCATGATATAGACGTGAACAGTGCATGATCAGTCTCGTGATCAGTGCATGATAGCCACGTGATCAGTGCATGATCAGTCACCTGATGGGTGTATGATCATTCACGTGACCTGTACATGGTAGCTACATGATCATTGCATGATCAGCCACGTGAGTAGTGCATGATAGCCACGTGATCACTGCATGATCAGTCACGTGATCAGTGCATGATCAGTCAAGTGACCAGTACATGGTAGCTGCGTGATCATCGCATGATCAGCCACGTGAGCAGTGCATGATAGCCACGTGATCAGTGCATGATCAGACACGAGATCAGTGCATGATCAGTCACGTGATCAGTGCATGATCAACACGAGATCAGTGCATGACAGTCACGTGATCAGTGCATGATCAGCCACGTGATCAGTGCATGACCAGGCACGTGATCAGTGTATGTCCAGCCAAGTGATCAGTGCATGATAGCCACGTGATCAGTGCATGATCAGTCACGTGATCAGTGCATGATCAATTATGTGATCAGTGTATGATCAGCCACGTGATCAGTGCATGATCAGCCACATGATCAGTGCATGATCAATTACGTGCTCAGTGCATGATCAGTTACGTGACCAGTACAAGGTAGCTACGTGATCATTGCCTGATAAGCCACGTGATCAGTGCATGATAGCCACGTGATCAGTGCATGATAGCCACGTGATCGTGCATGTCAGTCATGTGATGTGTGATCAGCCACGTGATCAGTGCATGATATCCACGTGATCAGTGCAGGACAGCCACGTGATCAGTGCATGAGAGCCACGGATCAGTGCATGATCAGTCACGTGATACGTGTGTGATCAGCCACGTGATCAGTGCGTGATGAGCCACGTGATCAGTGCAGGATCAATTACGTGATCAGTGCATGATCAGTCACGTGACCAGTACATGGTTGCTACGTGATCGTTGCATGATCAGCCACGTGAGCAGAGCATGATAGCCACGTGGTCAGTGCATGATCAGTCACGTGATCAGTACATGATCAGTCACGTGAACAGTGCATGATCATTTACGTGATCTTTGCATGATCAGTCACGTTACCAGTATATGGTTGCTACGTGATCATTCCATGACGAGCCACGTGAGCAGTGCATGATAGCCACGTGATGTGTGCATGAGTTACGTGAGCAGAGTATGATCAGCCACGTGATCAGTGCATGAGTGCCACGTGATCAGTGCATGATATGTCACGTGACAGGTGTGTGATCAGCCACGTGAACAGTGCATGTTCAGCCACGTGATCAGTGCATGATAGCCACGTGATCAGTGCATGATCAGTTACGTGAGCAGTGTATGATCAGCCACGTGATCAGTGCATGGTCAGACACGTGAACAGTGTATGATCAGCCACGTGATCAGTGCATGATATCCAAGTGATCAGTGCATGATCATCACGTGATCAGTGTATGATCAGCCACGTGAACAGTGCATGCTCAGTCACGTGATCTGGGCCTGCTGAGCTGCGTGATTACTGTCTGCTCATCTGCTTGACAATTGCCAGCTGAGCTGCACGATTCCTGCCTGTCATCTGCTTGACAATTGCCAGCTGTGCTGCGTAATTCCTGCCTGCTCAGCTGCTTGATTATTGCCAGCTGAGCAGCATGATTCCTCACACCTGAGTTCCATGATTATTGCCTGCTGACTGTTTGATTCGTGCCTACTCAGCTCTTTGTTTATTGCCTCCAGAGGCACATGATCAGTGTATGATAGCAAACATGATCAGCGCATGATCAGTCACATGATCAGCGCCATTAGTCACGTGATCACTACATGATAGTCATGTGATCAGTCCATGCTCAGTCACGGTATCAGTGCATGATCAGCCACGTGATCAGTGCATGATCTGTCACAAGATTAGTGTATGATCATCCATGTGATCAGTGCACGGGCAGTCATGTGATCAGTGCATGATATAGACGTGAACAGTGCATGATCAGTCTCGTGATCAGTGCATGATAGCCACGTGATCAGTGCATGATCAGTCACCTGATGGGTGTATGAACATTCACGTGACCTGTACATGGTAGCTACATGATCATTGCATGATCAGCCACGTGAGTAGTGCATGATAGCCACGTGATCACTGCATGATCAGTCACGTGATCAGTGCATGATCAGTCATGTGACCAGTACATGGTAGCTGCGTGATCATTGCATGATCAGCCACGTGAGCAGTGCATGATAGCTACGTGATCAGTGCATGATCAGACACGAGATCAGTGCATGATCAGCCACGTGATCAGTGCATGATCAGCCACGTGATCAGTGCATGATAGCCAAGTGATCAGTGCATGATCATCACGTGATCAGTGTATGATCAGCCACGTGAACAGTGCATGCTCAGTCACGTGATCTGGGCCTGCTGAGCTTCGTGATTACTGTCTGCTCATCTGCTTGACAATTGCCAGCTGAGCTGCACGATTCCTGCCTGATCAGCTGCTTGATTATTGCCAGCTGAGCAGCATGATTCCTCACACCTGTGTTCCATGATTATTGCCTGCTGACTGTTTGATTCGTGCCTACTCAGCTCTTTGTTTATTGCCTCCAGAGCACATGATCAGTGTATGATAGCAAACATGATCAGCGCATGATCAGTCACATGATCAGCGCCATTAAGTCACGTGATCACTACATGATAGTCATGTGATCAGTCCATGCTCAGTCACGGAATCAGTGCATGATCAGCCACGTGATCAGTGCATGATCTGTCACAAGATTAGTGTATGATCATCCACGTGATCAGTGCACGGGCAGTCATGTGATCAGTGCATGTTATAGACGTAAACAGTGCATGATCAGTCACGTGATCAGTGCATGATCAGCCACGTGATCAGTGCATGATCAGTCACGTGATGGGTGTATGATCAGTCACGTGACCAGTACATGGTAGCTACGTGATCATTGCATGATCAGCCACGTGAGCAGTTCATGATAGCCACGTGATCACTGCATGATCAGCCACGTGATCAGTGCATGATCAGTCATGTGACAGTACATGGTAGCTACGTGATCATGGCATGATCAGCCACGTGAGCAGTGCATGATAGCCACGTGATCAGTGCATGATCAGCACGAGATCAGTGCATGATCAGTCACGTGATCAGTGCATGATCAGCCACGTGATCAGTGCATGACCAGGCACGTGATCAGTGTATGTCAGCCACGTGATCAGTGCATGGTAGCCACGTGATCAGTGCATGATCAGTTGTGTGATCAGTGCATGATCAGCCACGTGATCAGTGCATGATCAGCCACATGATCAGTGCATGATCATTACGTGCTCAGTGCATGATCAGTCACGTGATCAGTACATGGTAGCCACGTGATCAGTGCCTGATCAGCCACGTGATCAGTGCATGATAGCCACGTGATCAGTGCATGATAGTCACGTGATCAGTGTATGAACAGCCACGTGAACAGTGCATGCTCAGTCACGTGATGTGGGCCTGCTGAGCTGCGTGATTACTGTCTGCTCATCTGCTTGACAACTGCCAGCTGAGCTGCACGATTCCTGCCTGCTCAGCTGCTTGATTATTGCCAGCTGAGCAGCATGATTCCTCACACCTGTGTTCCATGATTATTGCCTGCTGACTGTTTGATTCGTGCCTACTCAGCTCTTTGTTTATTGCCTCCAGAGGCACATGATCAGTGTATGATAGCAAACATGATCAGCGCATGATCAGTCACATGATCAGCGCCATTAAGTCACGTGATCACTACATGATAGTCATGTGATCCGTCCATGATCAGTCACGGTATCAGTGCATGATCAGCCACGTGATCAGTGCATGATCTGTCACAAGATTAGTGTATGATCATCCACGTGATCAGTGCACGGGCAGTCATGTGATCAGTGCATGATATAGACGTGAACAGTGCATGATCAGTCTCGTGATCAGTGCATGATAGCCACGTGATCAGTGCATGATCAGTCACCTGATGGGTGTATGATCATTCACGTGACCTGTACATGGTAGCTACATGATCATTGCATGATCAGCCACGTGAGTAGTTCATGATAGCCAC
Source organism: Bos javanicus (assembly GCF_032452875.1). Lineage (NCBI taxonomy): Eukaryota > Metazoa > Chordata > Mammalia > Artiodactyla > Bovidae > Bos > Bos javanicus. The sequence continues at coordinate 189,505 of NW_026894108.1, read as the reverse complement.
GTGATCACTGCATGATCAGTCACGTGATCAGTGCATGATCAGTCATGTGACCAGTACATGGTAGCTGCGTGATCATGGCATGATCAGCCACGTGAGCAGTGCATGATAGCCACGTGATCAGTGCATGATCAGACACGAGATCAGTGCATGATCAGTCACGTGATCAGTGCATGATCAGCCACGTGATCAGTGCATGATCAGCCACATGATCAGTGCATGATCAATTACGTGCTCAGTGCATGATCAGTCGTGACCAGTACAAGGTAGCTACATGATCATTGCCTGATCAGCCACGTGATCAGTGCATGATCAGCCACGTGATCAGTGCATGATAGCCACGTGATCAGTGCATGATCAGTCATGTGATACGTGCGTGATCAGCCACATGATCAGTGCATGATATCCACGTGATAAGTGCATGACAGCCACGTGATCAGTGCATGAGAGCCACGGGATCAGTGTATGATCAGTCACGTGATCATGTGTGATCAGCCACGTGATCAGTGCATGATGAGCCACGTGATCAGTGCAGAATCAATTACGTGATCAGTGCATGATCAGTCTCGTGACCAGTACATGGTGGCTACGTGATCGTTGCATGATCAGCCACGTGAGCAGAGCATGATAGCCACGTGGTCAGTGCATGATCAGTCACGTGATCAGTACATGATCAGTCACGTGAAGAGTGCATGATCATTTACGTGATCTTTGCATGATCAGTCACGTTACCAGTATATGGTTGCTACGTGATCATTCCATGACGAGCCACGTGAGCAGTGCATGATAGCAACGTGATGTGTGCATGAGTTACGTGAGCAGAGTATGATCAGCCACGTGAACAGTGCATATTCAGCCACGTGATCAGTGCATGATAGCCACGTGATCAGTGCATGATCAGTTACGTGAGCAGTGTATGATCAGCCACATGATCAGTGCATGGTCAGACACGTGAACAGTGTATGATCAGCCACGTGATCAGTGCATGATATCCAAGTGATCAGTACATGATCATATCGTGATCAGTGTATGATCAGCCACGTGAACAGTGCATGCTCGGTCACGTAATCTGGGCCTGCTGAGCTGCGTGATTACTGTCTGCTCATCTGCTTGACAATTGCCAGCTGAGCTGCACGATTCCTGCCTGCTCAGCTGCTTGATTTTTGCCAGCTGAACAGCATGATTCCTCACACCTGAGTTCCATGATTATTGCCTGCTGACTGTTTGATTCGTGCCTACTCAGCTCTTTGTTTATTGCCTCCAGAGGCACATGATCAGTGTATGATAGCAAACATGATCAGCGCATGATCAGTCACATGATCAGCGCCATTAAGTCACGTGATCACTACATGATAGTCATGTGATCAGTCCATGCTCAGTCACGGTATCAGTGCATGATCAGCCACGTGATCAGTGCATGATCTGTCACAAGATTAGTGTATGATCATCCACGTGATCAGTGCATGGGCAGTCATGTGATCAGTGCATGATATAGACGTGAACAGTGCATGATCAGTCTCGTGATCAGTGCATGATAGCCACGTGATCAGTGCTTGATCAGTCACCTGATGGGTGTATGATCATTCACGTGACCTGTACATGGTAGCTACATGATCATTGCATGATCAGCCACGTGAGTAGTGCATGATAGCCACGTGATCACTGCATGATCAGTCACGTGATCAGTGCATGATCAGTCATGTGACCAGTACATGGTAGCTGCGTGATCATGGCATGATCAGCCACGTGAGCAGTGCATGATAGCCACGTGACCAGTGCATGATCAGACACGAGATCAGTGCATGATCAGTCACGTGATCAATGCATGATCAGCCACGTGATCAGTGCATGACCAGGCACGTGATCAGTGTATGTCCAGCCAAGTGATCAGTGCATGATAGCCACGTGATCAGTGCATGATCAGTCACGTGATCAGTGCATGATCAGTTACGTGATCAGTGTATGATCAGCCACGTGATCAGTGCATGATCAGCCACATGATCAGTGAATGATCAATTACGTGATCAGTGCATGATCAGTCACGTGACCAGTACCTGGTAGCGACGTGATCATTGCCTGATCAGCCACATGATCAGTGCATGATAGCCACGTGATCAGTGCATGATCAGTCATGTGATACGTGTGATCAGCCACGTGATCAGTGCATGATATCCACGTGATCAGTGCATGACAGCCAGGTGATCAGTGCATGAGAGCCACGGGATTAGTGCATGATCAGTCACGTGATACATGTGTGATCAGCCTCGTGATCAGTGCATGATGAGCCACGTGACCAGTGCAGGATCAATTACGTGATCAGTGCATGATCAGTCACGTGACCAGTACATGGTTGCTACGTGATCGTTGCATGATCAGCCACGTGAGCAGAGCATAATAGCCACGTGGTCAGTGCATGATCAGTCACGTGATCAGTACATGATCAGTCACGTGAACAGTGCATGATCATTTACGTTATCTTTGCATGATCAGTCACGTTACCAATATATGGTTGCTACGTGATCATTCCATGAACAGCCACGTGAGCAGTGCATGATAGCCACGTGATGTGTGCATGAGTTACGTGAGCAGAGTATGATCAGCCACGTGATCAGTGCATGAGTGCCACGTGATCAGTGCATGATATGTCACGTGACAGTGTGTGATCAGCCACGTGATCAGTGCATGATGCCACGTGATCAGTGCATGATCAGTTACGTGATCAGTGTATGATCAGCCACGTGATCAGTGCATGGTCAGCACGTGAACAGTGTATGATCAGCCACGTGATCAGTGCATGATCAGTCACATGATCAGCGCATTAAGTCACGTGATCACTACACGATAGTCATGTGATCAGTCCATGCTCAGTCACAGTGTCAGTGCATGATCAGCCACGTGATCAGTGCATGATCTGTCACAAGATTAGTGTATGATCATGCAGTGATCAGTGCATGATCAGTCATGTGATCAGTGCATGATATCCACGTGAACAGTGCATGATCAGTCTCGTGATCAGTGCATGATCAGCCACGTGATCAGTGCATGATCAGACACGAGATCAGTGCATGATCAGTCACTGATCAGTGCATGATCAGCCACGATCAGTGCATGATAGCCACGTGATCAGTGCATGATCATCACGTGATCAGTGCATGATCAGCCACGTCAGGCATGATAGAGTTGTGATCAGTGTGCCTGAGCTGTGATCATCATCATCGCTGACAATTGCCAGCTGAGCTGCATGATCCTGCCTGATCAGTGCATGATCATTGCCACTGATCAGCATGATTCCTCACACCTGAGTTCCATGATTATTGCCTGCTGACTGTTTGATTCATGCCTACTCAGCTCTTTGTTGATTGCCTCCAGAGGCACATGATCAGTGTATGATAGCAAACATGATCAGTGCATGATCAGTCACATGATCAGTGCATTAGTCACGTGATCAGTCATGATAGTCATGTGATCAGTGCATGATCAGTCACGGTGATCAGTGCATGATCAGCCACGTGATCAGTGATGCATGATCTGATCACGTGATCAGTGCATGATCATCACGTGATCAGTGCATGATCAGTCATGTGATCAGTGCATGATAGACGTGATCAGTGCATGATCAGTCACGTGATCAGTGCATGATAGCCACGTGATCAGTGCATGATCAGTCACGTGATCAGTGCATGATCAGTCGTGACCAGTACATGGTAGCTACATGATCGTGCATGATCAGCCACGTGATCAGTGCATGATAGCCACGTGATCAGTGCATGATCAGTCACGTGATCAGTGCATGATCAGTCACGTGACCAGTACATGGTAGCTGCGTGATCATGCATGATCAGCCACGTGAGCAGTGCATGATAGCCACGTGATCAGTGCATGATCAGTCACGTGATCAGTGCATGATCAGTCACGTGATCAGTGCATGATCAGCCACGTGATCAGTGCATGATCAGCACGTGATCAGTGTATGTTCAGCCACGTGATCAGTGCATGATAGTCACGTGATCAGTGCATGATCAGTCACGTGATCAGTGCATGATCAGTTGCGTGATCAGTGCATGATCAGCCACGTGATCAGTGCATGATCAGCCACGTGATCAGTGCATGATCAGTTACGTGATCAGTGCATGATCAGCCACGTGATCAGTGCATGGTCAGCTACGTGATCAGTGCATGATCAGCCACGTGATCAGTGCATGATAGCCACGTGATCAGTGCATGATCAGCCACGTGATCAGTGTATGATCAGCCACGTGAACAGTGCATGCTCAGTCACGTGATCAGGGCCTGCTGAGCTGCGTGATTACTGTCTGCTCATCTGCTTGACAATTGCCAGCTGAGCTGCACGATTCCTGCCTGCTCAGCTGCTTGATTATTGCCAGCTGAGCAGCATGATTCCTCACACCTGAGTTCCATGATTATTGCCTGCTGACTGTTTGATTCGTGCCTACTCAGCTCTTTGTTTATTGCCTCCAGAGGCACATGATCAGTGTATGATAGCAAACATGATCAGCGCATGATCAGTCACATGATCAGCGCCATTAAGTCACGTGATCACTACATGATAGTCATGTGATCAGTCCATGCTCAGTCACGGTATCAGTGCATGATCAGCCACGTGATCAGTGCATGATCTGTCACATGATTAGTGTATGATCATCCACGTGATCAGTGCATGGGCAGTCATGTGATCAGTGCATGATATAGACGTGATCAGTGCATGATCAGTCACGTGATCAGTGCATGATAGCCACGTGATCAGTGCATGATCAGTCACCTGATGGGTGTATGTTCATTCACGTGACCTGTACATGGTAGCTACATGATCATTGCATGATCAGCCACGTGAGTAGTGCATGATAGCCACGTGATCACTGCATGATCAGTCACGTGATCAGTGCATGATCAGTCATGTGACCAGTACATGGTAGCTGCGTGATCATGGCATGATCAGCCACGTGAGCAGTGCATGATAGCCACGTGATCAGTGCATGATCAGACACGTGATCAGTGCATGATCAGTCACGTGATCAGTGCATGATCAGCCACGTGATCAGTGCATGACAGGCACGTGATCAGTGCATGATCAGCCAAGTGATCAGTGCATGATAGCCACGTGATCAGTGCATGATCAGTCGTGATCAGTGCATGATCAGTTACGTGATCAGTGCATGATCAGCCACGTGATCAGTGCATGATCAGCCACGTGATCAGTGCATGATCAATTACGTGATCAGTGCATGATCAGTCACGTGACCAGTGCATGGTAGCCACGTGATCAGTGCATGATCAGCCACGTGATCAGTGCATGATGCCACGTGATCAGTGCATGATCAGTCATGTGATCGTGTGTGATCAGCCACGTGATCAGTGCATGATATCCACGTGATCAGTGCATGATCAGCCACGTGATCAGTGCATGATAGCCACGTGATCAGTGCATGATCAGTCACGTGATCATGTGTGATCAGCCACGTGATCAGTGCATGATCAGCCACGTGATCAGTGCATGATCAGTCACGTGATCAGTGCATGATCAGTCACGTGATCAGTGCATGGTTGCCACGTGATCAGTGCATGATCAGCCACGTGATCAGTGCATGATAGCACGTGATCAGTGCATGATCAGTCACGTGATCAGTGCATGATCAGTCACGTGATCAGTGCATGATCAGCCACGTGATCAGTGCATGATCAGTCACGTGACCAGTGCATGGTAGCCACGTGATCATTGCATGAGCCACGTGATCAGTGCATGATACCACGTGATGAGTGCATGAGTTACGTGATCAGTGTATGATCAGCCACGTGATCAGTGCATGATGCCACGTGATCAGTGCATGATAGTCACGTGACAGTGTGTGATCAGCCACGTGATCAGTGCATGATAGCCACGTGATCAGTGCATGATCAGTTACGTGATCAGTGCATGATCAGCCACGTGATCAGTGCATGATCAGACACGTGATCAGTGCATGATCAGCCACGTGATCAGTGCATGATCAGTCCATGATCAGTGCATGAAGTCACGTGATCAGTGCATGATAGTCACGTGATCAGTGCATGATCAGTCACGTGATCAGTGCATGATCAGCCACGTGATCAGTGCATGATCTGTCACGTGATTAGTGTATGATCATCCACGTGATCAGTGCATGGGCAGTCATGTGATCAGTGCATGATATAGCCGTGATCAGTGCATGATCAGTCACGTGATCAGTGCATGATCACGTGATCAGTGCATGATCAGCACGTGATCAGTGCATGATCAGTCACGTGATCAGTGCATGATCAGCCACGTGATCAGTGCATGATCAGTCACGTGATCAGTGCATGATCATCACGTGATCAGTGCATGATCAGCCACGTGATCAGTGCATGATCAGTTACGTGATCAGTGCCTGCTGAGCTGCGTGATTACTGTCTGCTCATCTGCTTGACAATTGCCAGCTGAGCTGCATGATTCCTGCCTGCTCAGCTGCTTGATTATTGCCAGCTGAGCAGCATGATTCCTCACACCTGAGTTCCATGATTATTGCCTGCTGACTGTTTGATTCGTGCCTACTCAGCTCTTTGTTTATTGCCTCCAGAGGCACATGATCAGTGTATGATAGCAAACATGATCAGTGCATGATCAGTCACATGATCAGCGCATTAAGTCACGTGATCACTACATGATCAGTCATGTGATCAGTGCATGATCAGTCACGTGATCAGTGCATGATCAGCCACGTGATCAGTGCATGATCAGTCATGTGATCAGTGCATGATATAGACGTGATCAGTGCATGATCAGTCACGTGATCAGTGCATGATAGCCACGTGATCAGTGCATGATCAGTCACCTGATCAGTGTATGATCATTCACGTGACCAGTACATGATAGCTACATGATCATTGCATGATCAGCCACGTGATAGTGCATGATAGCCACGTGATCAGTGCATGATCAGTCACGTGATCAGTGCATGATCAGTCACGTGACCAGTGCATGGTAGCTGCGTGATCATGGCATGATCAGCCACGTGAGCAGTGCATGATAGCCACGTGATCAGTGCATGATCAGTCACGTGATCAGTGCATGATCAGTCACGTGATCAGTGCATGATCAGCCACGTGATCAGTGCATGATCAGCCACGTGATCAGTGTATGATCAGCCACGTGATCAGTGCATGATAGTCACGTGATCAGTGCATGATCAGTCACGTGATCAGTGCATGATCAGTTGCGTGATCAGTGCATGATCAGCCACGTGATCAGTGCATGATCAGCCACGTGATCAGTGCATGATCAATTACGTGATCAGTGCATGATCAGTCACGTGATCAGTACATGGTAGCCACGTGATCAGTGCATGATCAGCCACGTGATCAGTGCATGATAGCCACGTGATCAGTGCATGATCAGCCACGTGATCAGTGCATGATCAGCCACGTGAACAGTGCATGCTCAGTCACGTGATCAGGGCCTGCTGAGCTGCGTGATTACTGTCTGCTCATCTGCTTGACAATTGCCAGCTGAGCTGCACGATTCCTGCCTGCTCAGCTGCTTGATTATTGCCAGCTGAGCAGCATGATTCCTCACACCTGAGTTCCATGATTATTGCCTGCTGACTGTTTGATTCGTGCCTACTCAGCTCTTTGTTTATTGCCTCCAGAGGCACATGATCAGTGTATGATAGCAAACATGATCAGCGCATGATCAGTCACATGATCAGCGCCATTAAGTCACGTGATCACTGCATGATAGTCATGTGATCAGTCCATGCTCAGTCACGTATCAGTGCATGATCAGCCACGTGATCAGTGCATGATCTGTCACAAGATTAGTGTATGATCATCACGTGATCAGTGCATGCAGTCATGTGATCAGTGCATGATATAGACGTGATCAGTGCATGATCAGTCACGTGATCAGTGCATGATAGCCACGTGATCAGTGCATGATCAGTCACGATGGGTGTATGATCATTCACGTGACCTGTACATGTGCTACATGATCATTGCATGATCAGCCACGTGATAGTGCATGATAGCCATGATCCTGCATGATCAGTCATGATCAGTGCATGATCAGTCATGTGACCAGTACATGGTAGCTCGTGATCATGGCATGATCAGCCACGTGGCAGTGCATGATAGCGTGATCAGTGCATGATCAGTCACGTGATCAGTGCATGATCAGTCACGTGATCAGTGCATGATCAGCCACGTGATCAGTGCATGATCAGCGTGATCAGTGCATGATCCAGCCACGTGATCAGTGCATGATCAGCCACGTGATCAGTGCATGATCAGCCACGTGATCAGTGCATGATCAGCCGTGATCAGTGCATGATCAGCCACGCAGTCAGATGATCAATTACGTGATCAGTGCATGATCAGTCACGTGATCAGTGCATGATGATACGTGATCAGTGCATGATCAGCCACGTGATCAGTGCATGATAGCCACGTGATCAGTGCATGATCAGCCACGTGATCAGTGCATGATCAGTCACGTGATCAGTGTGTGATCAGCCACGTGATCAGTGCATGATATCCACGTGATCAGTGCATGCAGCCACGTGATCAGTGCATGAGCCACGTGATCAGTGCATGATCAGTCACGTGATCATGTGTGATCAGCCACGTGATCAGTGCATGATCAGCCACGTGATCAGTGCATGATCAGTTACGTGATCAGTGCATGATCAGTCGTGACAGTGCATGATAGCTCGTGATCAGTGCATGATCAGCCACGTGATCAGTGCATGATAGCACGTGATCAGTGCATGATCAGTCACGTGATCAGTGCATGATCAGCCACGTGATCAGTGCATGATCAGTCACGTGATCAGTGTATGATCATCCACGTGATCAGTGCATGGGCAGTCATGTGATCAGTGCATGATATAGGCGTGATCAGTGCATGATCAGTCTGTGATCAGTGCATGATAGCCACGTGATCAGTGCATGATCAGTCACCTATGGGTGTATGATCATTCCATGACCTGTACATGGTAGCTACATGATCATTGCATGATCAGCCACGTGATAGTGCATGATAGCCACGTGATCAGTGCATGATCAGTCACGTGATCAGTGCATGATCATGTGACCAGTACATGGTAGCTGCGTGATCATGCATGATCAGCCACGTGAGCAGTGCATGATAGCCGTGATCAGTGCATGATCAGTCACGTGATCAGTGCATGATCAGTCACGTGATCAGTGCATGATCAGCCACGTGATCAGTGCATGATCAGCACGTGATCAGTGCATGATCAGCCATGATCAGTGCATGATAGCCACGTGATCAGTGCATGATCAGCACGTGATCAGTGCATGATCAGGCACGTGATCAGTCATGATCAGCCACGTGATCAGTGCATGATAGCCACGTGATCAGTGCATGATCAGTCACGTGATCAGTGCATGATCAGTTACGTGATCAGTGCATGATCAGCCACGTGATCAGTGCATGATCAGGCACGTGATCAGTGCATGATCAATTCGTGATCAGTGCATGATCATCACGTGATCAGTATGATAGCCACGTGATCAGTGCATGATCAGCCACGTGATCAGTGCATGATAGCCACGTGATCAGTGCATGATAGCCACGTGATCAGTGCATGATCAGTCACGTGATCAGTGCATGATCAGCCACGTGATCAGTGCATGATAGCCACGTGATCAGTGCATGATCAGCCACGTGATCAGTGCATGATAGCCACGTGATCAGTGCATGATCAGTCACGTGATCAGTGTGTGATCAGCCACGTGATCAGTGCATGATCAGCCACGTGATCAGTGCATGATCATTTACGTGATCAGTGCATGATCAGTCACGTGACCAGTATATGGTAGCTACGTGATCATTCCATGACGAGCCACGTGAGCAGTGCATGATAGCCACGTGATGTGTGCATGATTACGTGAGCAGAGTATGATCAGCCACGTGATCAGTGCATGAGTGCCACGTGATCAGTGCATGATATGTCACGTGACAGGTGTGTGATCAGCCACGTGAACAGTGCATGATCAGCCACGTGATCAGTGCATGATAGCCACGTGATCAGTGCATGATCAGTTACGTGAGCAGTGTATGATCAGCCACGTGATCAGTGCATGGTCAGACACGTGAACAGTGTATGATCAGCCACGTGATCAGTGCATGATATCCAAGTGATCAGTGCATGATCATCACGTGATCAGTGTATGATCAGCCACGTGAACAGTGCATGCTCAGTCACGTGATCTGGGCCTGCTGAGCTGCGTGATTACTGTCTGCTCATCTGCTTGACAATTGCCAGCTGAGCTGCACGATTCCTGCCTGTCATCTGCTTGACAATTGCCAGCTGTGCTGCGTAATTCCTGCCTGCTCAGCTGCTTGATTATTGCCAGCTGAGCAGCATGATTCCTCACACCTGAGTTCCATGATTATTGCCTGCTGACTGTTTGATTCGTGCCTACTCAGCTCTTTGTTTATTGCCTCCAGAGGCACATGATCAGTGTATGATAGCAAACATGATCAGCGCATGATCAGTCACATGATCAGCGCCATTAAGTCACGTGATCACTACATGATAGTCATGTGATCAGTCCATGCTCAGTCACGGTATCAGTGCATGATCAGCCACGTGATCAGTGCATGATCTGTCACATGATTAGTGTATGATCATCCACGTGATCAGTGCACGGGCAGTCTGTGATCAGTGCATGATATAGACGTGATCAGTGCATGATCAGTCTCGTGATCAGTGCATGATAGCCACGTGATCAGTGCATGATCAGTCACCTGATGGGTGTATGATCATTCACGTGACCTGTACATGGTAGCTACATGATCATTGCATGATCAGCCACGTGAGTAGTGCATGATAGCCACGTGATCTGCATGATCAGTCACGTGATCAGTGCATGATCAGTCATGTGACCAGTACATGGTAGCTGCGTGATCATGGCATGATCAGCCACGTGATCAGTGCATGATAGCCACGTGATCAGTGCATGATCAGCCACGTGATCAGTGCATGATCAGCCACGTGATCAGTGCATGATCAGCCACGTGATCAGTGCATGATCAGCCACGTGATCAGTGCATGATAGCACGTGATCAGTGCATGATCAGTCACGTGATCAGTGCATGATCAGTTACGTGATCAGTGCATGATCAGCCACGTGATCATGCATGATCAGTCATGTGCATGATCAGCCACGTGATCAGTGCATGAATCACGTGATCAGTGCATGATAGCCACGTGATCAGTGCATGATCAGCCACGTGATCAGTGCATGACACTGATCAGTGCATGATGTGCACAGTGGTGCATGATCAGTCACGTGATCGTGCATGATCAGCACGTGATCAGTGCATGATAGCCACGTGATCAGTGCATGATCAGCCACGTGATCAGTGCATGATAGCCACGTGATCAGTGCATGATCAGTCACGTGATCAGTACATGATCAGTCACGTGAAGAGTGCATGATCATTTACGTGATCTGTGCATGATCAGTCACGTGACCAGTATATGGTTGCTACGTGATCATTCCATGACGAGCCACGTGAGCAGTGCATGATAGCCACGTGATGTGTGCATGAGTTACGTGAGCAGAGTATGATCAGCCACGTGATCAGTGCATGAGTGCCACGTGATCAGTGCATGATATGTCACGTGACAGGTGTGTGATCAGCCACGTGAACAGTGCATGTTCAGCCACGTGATCAGTGCATGATAGCCACGTGATCAGTGCATGATCAGTTACGTGAGCAGTGTATGATCAGCCACGTGATCAGTGCATGGTCAGACACGTGAACAGTGTATGATCAGCCACGTGATCAGTGCATGATATCCAAGTGATCAGTGCATGATCATCACGTGATCAGTGTATGATCAGCCACGTGAACAGTGCATGCTCAGTCACGTGATCTGGGCCTGCTGAGCTGCGTGATTACTGTCTGCTCATCTGCTTGACAATTGCCAGCTGAGCTGCACGATTCCTGCCTGTCATCTGCTTGACAATTGCCAGCTGTGCTGCGTAATTCCTGCCTGCTCAGCTGCTTGATTATTGCCAGCTGAGCAGCATGATTCCTCACACCTGAGTTCCATGATTATTGCCTGCTGACTGTTTGATTCGTGCCTACTCAGCTCTTTGTTTATTGCCTCCAGAGGCACATGATCAGTGTATGATAGCAAAAATGATCAGTGCATGATCAGTCACATGATCAGCGCCATTAAGTCACGTGATCACGACATGATAGTCATGTGATCAGTCCATGCTCAGTCACGGTATCAGTGCATGATCAGCCACGTGATCAGTGCATTATCTGTCACAAGATTAGTGTATGATCATCCACGTGATCAGTGCACATGCAGTCATGTGATCAGTGCATGATATAGACGTGATCAGTGCATGATCAGTCACGTGATCAGTGCATGATAGCCACGTGATCAGTGCATGATCAGTCACCTGATGGGTGTATGATCATTCACGTGACCTGTACATGGTAGCTACATGATCATTGCATGATCAGCCACGTGAGTAGTGCATGATAGCCACGTGATCAGTGCATGATCAGTCACGTGATCAGTGCATGATCAGTCATGTGACCAGTACATGGTAGCTGCGTGATCATGGCATGATCAGCCACGTGATCAGTGCATGATAGCCACGTGATCAGTGCATGATCAGCGAGATCAGTGCATGATCAGTCACGTGATCAGTGCATGATTGCCACGTGATCAGTGCATGATCAGCCACGTGATCAGTGCATGATCAGCCACGTGATCAGTGCATGATCAGTCACGTGATCAGTGCATGATCAGTTACGTGATCAGTGCATGATCAGCCACGTGATCAGTGCATGATCAGCCATGATCAGTGCATGATCAATTACGTGATCAGTGCATGATCAGTCACGTGACCAGTGCATGGTAGCTACGTGATCAGTGCATGATCAGCCACGTGATCAGTGCATGATCAGCCACGTGATCAGTGCATGATAGCCACGTGATCAGTGCATGATCAGTTACGTGAGCAGTGCATGATCAGCCACGTGATCAGTGCATGGTCAGACACGTGAACAGTGTATGATCAGCCACGTGATCAGTGCATGATATCCAAGTGATCAGTACATGATCATCACGTGATCAGTGTATGATCAGCCACGTGAACAGTGCATGCTCAGTCACGTGATCAGGGCGTGCTGAGCTGCGTGATTACTGTCTGCTCATCTGCTTGACAATTGCCAGCTGAGCTGCACGATTCCTGCCTGTCATCTGCTTGACAATTGCCAGCTGTGCTGCGTAATTCCTGCCTGCTCAGCTGCTTGATTATTGCCAGCTGAGCAGCATGATTCCTCACACCTGAGTTCCATGATTATTGCCTGCTGACTGTTTGATTCGTGCCTACTCAGCTCTTTGTTTATTGCCTCCAGAGGCACATGATCAGTGTATGATAGCAAACATGATCAGCGCATGATCAGTCACATGATCAGCGCCATTAAGTCACGTGATCACTACATGATAGTCATGTGATCAGTCCATGCTCAGTCACGGTATCAGTGCATGATCAGCCACGTGATCAGTGCATGATCTGTCACATGATTAGTGTATGATCATCCACGTGATCAGTGCATGGGCAGTCATGTGATCAGTGCATGATATAGACGTGATCAGTGCATGATCAGTCTCGTGATCAGTGCATGATAGCCACGTGATCAGTGCATGATCAGTCACCTGATGGGTGTATGATCATTCACGTGACCTGTACATGGTAGCTACATGATCATTGCATGATCAGCCACGTGAGAAGTTCATGATAGCCACGTGATCACTGCATGATCAGTCACGTGATCAGTGCATGATCAGTCATGTGACCAGTACATGGTAGCTGCGTGATCATGGCATGATCAGCCACGTAGCAGTGCATGATAGCCACGTGATCAGTGCATGATCAGTCACGTGATCAGTGCATGATCAGTCACGTGATCAGTGCATGATCAGCCACGTGATCAGTGCATGATCAGGCACGTGATCAGTGTATGATCAGCCACGTGATCAGTGCATGATAGCCACGTGATCAGTGCATGATCAGTCACGTGATCAGTGCATGATCAGTTATGATCAGTGTATGATCAGCCACGTGATCAGTGCATGATCAGCCACATGATCAGTGCATGATCAATTACGTGATCAGTGCATGATCAGTCACGTGACCAGTACATGGTAGCTACGTGATCAGTGCATGATCAGCCACGTGATCAGTGCATGATAGCCACGTGATCAGTGCATGATAGCCACGTGATCAGTGCATGATCAGTCATGTGATACGTGTGTGATCAGCCACATGATCAGTGCATGATATCCACGTGATCAGTGCATGACAGCCACGTGATCAGTGCATGAGAGCCACGGATCAGTGCATGATCAGTCACGTGATACATGTGTGATCAGCCACGTGATCAGTGCATGATGAGCCACGTGATCAGTGCATGATCAATTACGTGATCAGTGCATGATCAGTCACGTGACCAGTACATGGTTGCTACGTGATCGTTGCATGATCAGCCACGTGATCACAGCATTCAGCCACGTGATCAGTGCATGATCAGTCACGTGATCAGTGCATGATCAGTCACGTGACCAGTATATGGTTGCTACGTGATCATTCCATGACGAGCCACGTGAGCAGTGCATGATAGCCACGTGATGTGTGCATGAGTTACGTGAGCAGAGTATGATCAGCCACGTGATCAGTGCATGAGTGCCACGTGATCAGTGCATGATATGTCACGTGACAGGTGTGTGATCAGCCACGTGAACAGTGCATGTTCAGCCACGTGATCAGTGCATGATAGCCACGTGATCAGTGCATGATCAGTTACGTGATCAGTGTATGATCAGCCACGTGATCAGTGCATGGTCAGACACGTGAACTGTGTATGATCAGCCACGTGATCAGTGCATGATATCCAAGTGATCAGTGCATGATCATCACGTGATCAGTGTATGATCAGCCACGTGAACAGTGCATGCTCAGTCACGTGATCTGGGCCTGCTGAGCTGCGTGATTACTGTCTGCTCATCTGCTTGACAATTGCCAGCTGAGCTGCACGATTCCTGCCTGTCATCTGCTTGACAATTGCCAGCTGTGCTGCGTAATTCCTGCCTGCTCAGCTGCTTGATTATTGCCAGCTGAGCAGCATGATTCCTCACAGCTGAGTTCATGATTATTGCCTGCTGACTGTTTGATTCGTGCCTACTCAGCTCTTTGTTTATTGCCTCCAGAGGCACATGATCAGTGTATGATAGCAAACATGATCAGCGCATGATCAGTCACATGATCAGTGCCATTAAGTCACGTGATCACTACATGATAGTCATGTGATCAGTCCATGCTCAGTCACGATCAGTGCATGATCAGCCACGTGATCAGTGCATGATCTGTCACGTGATTAGTGTATGATCATCCACGTGATCAGTGCATGATCAGTCATGTGATCAGTGCATGATATAGACGTGATCAGTGCATGATCAGTCACGTGATCAGTGCATGATAGCCACGTGATCAGTGCATGATCAGTCACCTGATGGGTGTATGATCATTCACGTGACCTGTACATGGTAGCTACATGATCATTGCATGATCAGCCACGTGAGTAGTGCATGATAGCCACGTGATCACTGCATGATCAGTCACGTGATCAGTGCATGATCAGTCATGTGACAGTACATGGTAGCTGCGTGATCATGGCATGATCAGCCACGTGAGCAGTGCATGATAGCCACGTGATCAGTGCATGATCACACGTGATCAGTGCATGATCAGTCACGTGATCAGTGCATGATCAGCCACGTGATCAGTGCATGATCAGGCACGTGATCAGTGCATGTCAGCCAAGTGATCAGTGCATGATAGCCACGTGATCAGTGCATGATCAGTCACGTGATCAGTGCATGATCAGTTACGTGATCAGTGTATGATCAGCCACGTGATCAGTGCATGATCAGCCACGTGATCAGTGCATGATCAGCCACGTGATCAGTGCATGATCAGTTACGTGAGCAGTACAAGGTAGCTACGTGATCATTGCCTGATAAGCCACGTGATCAGTGCATGATAGCCACGTGATCAGTGCATGATAGCCACGTGATCAGTGTGATCAGTCATGTGACCAGTACATGGTGACCTAGACAGTCATGCATGATCAGCCACGTGATCAGTGCATGATCAGCCACGTGATCAGTGCATGGACACGTGATCAGTGCATGATCAGTCACGTGATCAGTGCATGATCAGCCACGTGATCAGTGCATGATCAGCCACGTGATCAGTGCATGATCAGCCACGTGATCAGTGCATGATAGCACGTGATCAGTGCATGATCAGTCACGTGATCAGTGCATGATCAGTTACGTGATCAGTGCATGATCAGCCACGTGATCAGTGCATGATCAGCCACGTGATCAGTGCATGATCAGTGTGATCAGTGCATGATCAGTCACGTGATCAGTGCATGATAGCTACGTGATCAGTGCATGATAAATGATCAGTGCATGATAGCCACGTGATCAGTGCATGATAGCCACGTGATCAGTGCATGATCAGTCACGTGATCGTGTGTGATCAGCCACGTGATCAGTGCATGATATCCACGTGATCAGTGCATGATCAGCCACGTGATCAGTGCATGAGCAGCCACGGGATCAGTGCATGATCAGTCACGTGATCAGTGTGATCAGCCACGTGATCAGTGCATGATCAGCCACGTGATCAGTGCATGATCAATTACGTGATCAGTGCATGATCAGTCACGTGACCAGTACATGGTTGCTACGTGATCATTGCATGATCAGCCAGGTGAGCAGAGCATGATAGCCACGTGATCAGTGCATGATCAGTCACGTGATCAGTGCATGATCAGTCACGTGATCAGTGCATGATCATTTACGTGATCAGTGCATGATCAGTCACGTGACCAGTGTGTTCATGGTTGCTACGTGATCAGTGCATGACAGCCACGTGATCAGTGCATGATAGCTGTGATCAGTGCATGAGTTACGTGAGCAGTGTATGATCAGCCACGTGATCAGTGCATGGTCAGACACGTGAACAGAGTATGATCAGCCACGTGATCAGTGCATGATATCCAAGTGATCAGTGCATGATCATCACGTGATCAGTGTATGATCAGCCACGTCAGTGCATGCTCAGTCACGTGATCAGGCCTGCTGAGCTGCGTGATTACTGTCTGCTCATCTGCTTGACAATTGCCAGCTGAGCTGCACGATTCCTGCCTGTCATCTGCTTGACAATTGCCAGCTGTGCTGCGTAATTCCTGCCTGCTCAGCTGCTTGATTATTGCCAGCTGAGCAGCATGATTCCTCACACCTGAGTTCCATGATTATTGCCTGCTGACTGTTTGATTCGTGCCTCTCAGCTCTTTGTTTATTGCCTCCAGAGGCACATGATCAGTGTATGATAGCAAACATGATCAGCGCATGATCAGTCACATGATCAGTGCCATTAAGTCACGTGATCACTACATGATAGTCATGTGATCAGTCCATGCTCAGTCACGGTATCAGTGCATGATCAGCCACGTGATCAGTGCATGATCTGTCACAAGATTAGTGTATGATCATCCACGTGATCAGTGCACGGGCAGTCATGTGATCAGTGCATGATATAGACGTGATCAGTGCATGATCAGTCTCGTGATCAGTGCATGATAGCCACGTGATCAGTGCATGATCAGTCACCTGATGGGTGCATGATCATTCACGTGACCTGTACATGATAGCTACGTGATCATTGCATGATCAGCCACGTGAGTAGTTCATGATAGCCACGTGATCACTGCATGATCAGTCACGTGATCAGTGCATGATCAGTCATGTGACCAGTACACGGTAGCTGCGTGATCATGGCATGATCAGCCACGTGAGCAGTGCATGATAGCCACGTGATCAGTGCATGATCAGTCACGTGATCAGTCATGATCCACGTGATCAGTGCATGATCAGCCACGTGATCAGTGCATGATCAGCCACGTGATCAGTGCATGATCAGCCACGTGATCAGTGCATGATCAGGCACGTGATCAGTGTATGTCCCACGTGATCAGTGCATGATAGCCACGTGATCAGTGCATGATCAGTCACGTGATCAGTGCATGATCAGTTACGTGATCAGTGCATGATCAGCCACGTGATCAGTGCATGATCAGCCACGTGATCAGTGCATGATCAGTTACGTGATCAGTGCATGATCAGTCACGTGATCAGTACATGATAGCTACGTGATCATTGCATGATCAGCCACGTGATCAGTGCATGATAGCCACGTGATCAGTGCATGATAGCCACGTGATCAGTGCATGATCAGTCACGTGATCGTGTGTGATCAGCCACGTGATCAGTGCATGATCAGCACGTGATCAGTGCATGACAGCCACGTGATCAGTGCATGATATGTCACGTGATCAGGTGTGATCAGCCACGTGAACAGTGCATGATCAGCCACGTGATCAGTGCATGATAGCCACGTGATCAGTGCATGATCAGTTACGTGAGCAGTGTATGATCAGCCACGTGATCAGTGCATGGTCAGACACGTGAACAGTGTATGATCAGCCACGTGATCAGTGCATGATATCCAAGTGATCAGTGCATGATCATCACGTGATCAGTGTATGATCAGCCACGTGAACAGTGCATGCTCAGTCACGTGATCTGGGCCTGCTGAGCTGCGTGATTACTGTCTGCTCATCTGCTTGACAATTGCCAGCTGAGCTGCACGATTCCTGCCTGTCATCTGCTTGACAATTGCCAGCTGTGCTGCGTAATTCCTGCCTGCTCAGCTGCTTGATTATTGCCAGCTGAGCAGCATGATTCCTCACAGCTGAGTTCCATGATTATTGCCTGCTGACTGTTTGATTCGTACCTACTCAGCTCTTTGTTTATTGCCTCCAGAGGCACATGATCAGTGTATGATAGCAAACATGATCAGCGCATGATCAGTCACATGATCAGCGCCATTAAGTCACGTGATCACTACATGATAGTCATGTGATCAGTCCATGCTCAGTCACGGTATCAGTGCATGATCAGCCACGTGATCAGTGCATGATCTGTCACAAGATTAGTGTATGATCATCCACGTGATCAGTGCACGGGCAGTCATGTGATCAGTGCATGATATAGACGTGATCAGTGCATGATCAGTCTCGTGATCAGTGCATGATAGCCACGTGATCAGTGCATGATCAGTCACCTGATGGGTGTATGATCATTCACGTGACCTGTACATGGTAGCTACATGATCATTGCATGATCAGCCACGTGAGTAGTGCATGATAGCCACGTGATCACTGCATGATCAGTCACGTGATCAGTGCATGATCAGTCATGTGACCAGTGCATGGTAGCTGCGTGATCATGGCATGATCAGCCACGTGATCAGTGCATGATAGCCACGTGATCAGTGCATGATCAGTCACGTGATCAGTGCATGATCAGTCACGTGATCAGTGCATGATCAGTCACGTGATCAGTGCATGATCAGTCACGTGATCAGTGCATGATCAGCCACGTGATCAGTGCATGATCAGTCACGTGATCAGTGCATGATCAGTCACGTGATCAGTGCATGATCAGCCACGTGATCAGTGCATGATGATCACGTGATCAGTGCATGATCAGCCACGTGATCAGTGCATGATCAGTCACGTGATGGGTGCATGATCATTCACGTGATCAGTGCATGATAGCTACGTGATCAGTGCATGATCAGCCACGTGATCAGTGCATGATAGCCACGTGATCAGTGCATGATCAGTCACGTGATCAGTGCATGATCAGTCACGTGATCAGTGCATGGTAGCTGCGTGATCATGCATGATCAGCCACGTGATCAGTGCATGATAGCCACGTGATCAGTGCATGATCAGCCACGTGATCAGTGCATGATCAGTCACGTGATCAGTGCATGATCAGCCACGTGATCAGTGCATGATCAGGCACGTGATCAGTGCATGATCAGCCACGTGATCAGTGCATGATAGCCACGTGATCAGTGCATGATCAGTCACGTGATCAGTGCATGATCAGTTACGTGATCAGTGCATGATCAGCCACGTGATCAGTGCATGATCAGCCACGTGATCAGTGCATGATCAGTACGTGATCAGTGCATGATCAGTCACGTGATCAGTGCATGTAGCTCGTGATCATGCATGATCAGCCACGTGATCAGTGCATGATGCCACGTGATCAGTGCATGATGTACATGATCAGTGCATGATCAGTCATGTGATCGTGTGTGATCAGCCAGTCAGTGCATGATAGCCACGTGATCAGTGCATGATCAGCCACGTGATCAGTGCATGATCAGTCACGTGATGATGCATGATGTTCATGAGTCTTTATGATCAGTCACGTGACCAGTGCATGGTAGCTACGTGATCAGTGCATGATCAGCCACGTGATCAGTGCATGATAGCCACGTGATCAGTGCATGAGTTACGTGAGCAGTGCATGATCAGCCACGTGATCAGTGCATGATGCCACGTGATCAGTGCATGATCAGTCACGTGATCGTGTGTGATCAGCCACGTGATCAGTGCATGATATCCACGTGATCAGTGCATGATCAGCCACGTGATCAGTGCATGATAGCCACGTGATCAGTGCATGATCAGTCACGTGATCATGTGTGATCAGCCACGTGATCAGTGCATGATCAGCCACGTGATCAGTGCATGATCAATTACGTGATCAGTGCATGATCAGTCACGTGACCAGTACATGGTTGCTACGTGATCGTTGCATGATCAGCCAGGTGAGCAGTGCATGATAGCCACGTGATCAGTGCATGATCAGTCACGTGATCAGTGCATGATCAGTCACGTGATCAGTGCATGATCATTTACGTGATCAGTGCATGATCAGTCACGTGACCAGTGCATGATCAGCCACGTGATCAGTGCATGATCAGCCACGTGATCAGTGCATGATAGCACGTGATCAGTGCATGAGTTACGTGAGCAGTGTATGATCAGCCACGTGATCAGTGCATGAGTGCCACGTGATCAGTGCATGATATCCAAGTGATCAGTACATGATCATCACGTGATCAGTATATGATCAGCCACGTGAACAGTGCATGCTCAGTCACGTGATCAGGGCCTGCTGAGCTGCGTGATTACTGTCTGCTCATCTGCTTGACAATTGCCAGCTGAGCTGCACGATTCCTGCCTGTCATCTGCTTGACAATTGCCAGCTGTGCTGCGTAATTCCTGCCTGCTCAGCTGCTTGATTATTGCCAGCTGAGCAGCATGATTCCTCACACCTGAGTTCCATGATTATTGCCTGCTGACTGTTTGATTCGTGCCTACTCAGCTCTTTGTTTATTGCCTCCAGAGGCACATGATCAGTGTATGATAGCAAACATGATCAGCGCATAATCAGTCACATGATCAGTGCCATTAAGTCACGTGATCACTACATGATAGTCATGTGATCAGTCCATGCTCAGTCACGGTATCAGTGCATGATCAGCCACGTGATCAGTGCATGATCTGTCACAAGATTAGTGTATGATCATCCACGTGATCAGTGCATGGGCAGTCATGTGATCAGTGCATGATATAGACGTGATCAGTGCATGATCAGTCTCGTGATCAGTGCATGATAGCCACGTGATCAGTGCATGATCAGTCACCTGATGGGTGTATGATCATTCACGTGACCTGTACATGGTAGCTACATGATCATTGCATGATCAGCCACGTGAGTAGTGCATGATAGCCACGTGATCACTGCATGATCAGTCACGTGATCAGTGCATGATCAGTCATGTGACCAGTACATGGTAGCTGCGTGATCATGGCATGATCAGCCACGTGAGCAGTGCATGATAGCCACGTGATCAGTGCATGATCAGCCACGGATCAGTGCATGATCAGTCACGTGATCAGTGCATGATGTGCACGTGATCAGTGCATGATCAGCCACGTGATCAGTGCATGATCAGCCACGTGATCAGTGCATGATCAGGCACGTGATCAGTGTATGATCAGCCACGTGATCAGTGCATGATAGCCACGTGATCAGTGCATGATCAGTCACGTGATCAGTGCATGATCAGTTACGTGATCAGTGCATGATCAGCCACGTGATCAGTGCATGATCAGCCACGTGATCAGTGCATGATCAGTTACGTGATCAGTGCATGATCAGTCACGTGATCAGTATGATAGCTACGTGATCATTGCATGATCAGCCACGTGATCAGTGCATGATAGCCACGTGATCAGTGCATGATAGCCACGTGATCAGTGCATGATCAGTCACGTGATCGTGTGTGATCAGCCCATGATCAGTGCATGATCAGCCACGTGATCAGTGCATGACAGCCACGTGATCAGTGCATGATATGTCACGTGACAGTGTGTGATCAGCCACGTGAACAGTGCATGATCAGCCACGTGATCAGTGCATGATAGCCACGTGATCAGTGCATGATCAGTTACGTGAGCAGTGTATGATCAGCCACGTGATCAGTGCATGGTCAGACACGTGAACAGTGTGATCAGCCACGTGATCAGTGCATGATATCCAAGTGATCAGTGCATGATCATCACGTGATCAGTGTATGATCAGCCACGTGAACAGTGCATGCTCAGTCACGTGATCTGGGCCTGCTGAGCTGCGTGATTACTGTCTGCTCATCTGCTTGACAATTGCCAGCTGAGCTGCACGATTCCTGCCTGTCATCTGCTTGACAATTGCCAGCTGTGCTGCGTAATTCCTGCCTGCTCAGCTGCTTGATTATTGCCAGCTGAGCAGCATGATTCCTCACACCTGAGTTCCATGATTATTGCCTGCTGACTGTTTGATTCGTGCCTACTCAGCTCTTTGTTTATTGCCTCCAGAGGCACATGATCAGTGTATGATAGCAAACATGATCAGTGCATGATCAGTCACATGATCAGCGCCATTAAGTCACGTGATCACTACATGATAGTCATGTGATCAGTCCATGCTCAGTCACGTATCAGTGCATGATCAGCCACGTGATCAGTGCATGATCTGTCACAAGATTAGTGTATGATCATCCACGTGATCAGTGCATGGCAGTCATGTGATCAGTGCATGATATAGACGTGATCAGTGCATGATCAGTCTCGTGATCAGTGCATGATAGCCACGTGATCAGTGCATGATCAGTCACCTGATGGGTGTATGATCATTCACATGACCTGTACATGGTAGCTACATGATCATTGCATGATCAGCCACGTGAGTAGTGCATGATAGCCACGTGATCACTGCATGATCAGTCACGTGATCAGTGCATGATCAGTCATGTGACCAGTACATGGTAGCTGCGTGATCATGGCATGATCAGCCACGTGATCAGTGCATGATAGCCACGTGATCAGTGCATGATCAGTCACGTGATCAGTGCATGATCAGTCACGTGATCAGTGCATGATCAGCCACGTGATCAGTGCATGATCAGTCACGTGATCAGTGCATGATCAGCCACGTGATCAGTGCATGATCAGCCACGTGATCAGTGCATGATCAGCACGTGATCAGTGCATGATAGCCACGTGATCAGTGCATGATGATCACGTGATCAGTGCATGATCAGCCACGTGATCAGTGCATGATCAGTCACGTGATCAGTGCATGATCAGTCACGTGATCAGTACATGGTAGCTACGTGATCAGTGCATGATCAGCCACGTGATCAGTGCATGATAGCCACGTGATCAGTGCATGATCAGTCACGTGATCAGTGCATGATCAGTCACGTGATCAGTGCATGGTAGCTGCGTGATCATGCATGATCAGCCACGTGATCAGTGCATGATAGCCACGTGATCAGTGCATGATCAGCCACGTGATCAGTGCATGATCAGTCACGTGATCAGTGCATGATCAGCCACGTGATCAGTGCATGATCAGGCACGTGATCAGTGCATGATCAGCCACGTGATCAGTGCATGATAGCCACGTGATCAGTGCATGATCAGTCACGTGATCAGTGCATGATCAGTTACGTGATCAGTGCATGATCAGCCACGTGATCAGTGCATGATCAGCCACGTGATCAGTGCATGATCAGTTACGTGATCAGTGCATGATCATCCGTGATCAGTGCATGATGCTCGTGATCAGTGCATGATCAGCCACGTGATCAGTGTGCATGATGCACGTGATCAGTGCATGATCAGCCACGTGATCAGTGCATGATCAGTCACGTGATCGTGTGTGATCAGCCACGTGATCAGTGCATGATAGCCACGTGATCAGTGCATGATCAGTCACGTGATCAGTGCATGATCAGTCACGTGATCAGTGCATGATCATTTACGTGATCAGTGCATGATCAGTCACGTGACCAGTATATGGTTGCTACGTGATCATTCCATGACGAGCCACGTGAGCAGTGCATGATAGCCACGTGATGTGCATGAGTTACGTGAGCAGAGTATGATCAGCCACGTGATCAGTGCATGAGTGCCACGTGATCAGTGCATGATATGTCACGTGACAGGTGTGTGATCAGCCACGTGATCAGTGCATGTTCAGCCACGTGATCAGTGCATGATAGCCACGTGATCAGTGCATGATCAGTTACCTGAGCAGTGTATGATCAGCCACGTGATCAGTGCATGGTCAGACACGTGAACAGTGTATGATCAGCCACGTGATCAGTGCATGATATCCAAGTGATCAGTGCATGATCATCACGTGTTCAGTGTATGATGAGCCACGTGAACAGTGCATGCTCAGTCACGTGATCTGGGCCTGCTGAGCTGCGTGATTACTGTCTGCTCATCTGCTTGACAATTGCCAGCTGAGCTGCACGTTTCCTGCCTGTCATCTGCTTGACAGTTGCCAGCTGTGCTGCATAATTCCTGCCTGCTCAGATGCTTGATTATTGCCAGCTGAGCAGCATGATTCCTCACACCTGAGTTCCATGATTATTGCCTGCTGACTGTTTGATTCGTGCCTACTCAGCTCTTTGTTTATTGCCTCCAGAGGCACATGATCAGTGTATGATAGCAAACATGATCAGCGCATGATCAGTCACATGATCAGCGCCATTAAGTCACGTGATCACTACATGATAGTCATGTGATCAGTCCATGCTCAGTCACGGTATCAGTGCATGATCAGCCACGTGATCAGTGCATGATCTGTCACAAGATTAGTGTATGATCATCCACGTGATCAGTGCATGGGCAGTCATGTGATCAGTGCATGATATAGACGTGACAGTGCATGATCAGTCTCGTGATCAGTGCATGATAGCCACGTGATCAGTGCATGATCAGTCACCTGATGGGTGTATGATCATTCACGTGACCAGTACATGGTAGCTACATGATCATTGCATGATCAGCCACGTGAGTAGTTCATGATAGCCACGTGATCACTGCATGATCAGTCACGTGATCAGTGCATGATCAGTCATGTGACCAGTACATGGTAGCTGCGTGATCATGGCATGATCAGCCACGTGAGCAGTGCATGATAGCCACGTGATCAGTGCATGATCAGACACGAGATCAGTGCATGATCAGTCACGTGATCAGTGCATGATCAGCCACGTGATCAGTGCATGATCAGGCACGTGATCAGTGTATGTCAGCCAAGTGATCAGTGCATGATAGCCACGTGATCAGTGCATGATCAGTCACGTGATCAGTGCATGATCAGTTATGTGATCAGTGTGATCAGCCACGTGATCAGTGCATGATCAGCCACATGATCAGTGCATGATCAATTACGTGATCAGTGCATGATCAGTCACGTGACCAGTACATGGTAGCTACGTGATCATTGCATGATCAGCCACGTGATCAGTGCATGATAGCCACGTGATCAGTGCATGATAGCCACGTGATCAGTGCATGATCAGTCATGTGATACGTGTGTGATCAGCCACGTGATCAGTGCATGATATCCACGTGATCAGTGCATGACAGCCACGTGATCAGTGCATGAGAGCCACGGGATCAGTGCATGATCAGTCACGTGATACATGTGTGATCAGCCACGTGATCAGTGCATGATGAGCCACGTGATCAGTGCAGGATCAATTACGTGATCAGTGCATGATCAGTCACGTGACCAGTACATGGTTGCTACGTGATCGTTGCATGATCAGCCACGTGAGCAGAGCATGATAGCCACGTGATCAGTGCATGATCAGTCACGTGATCAGTACATGATCAGTCACGTGAACAGTGCATGATCATTTACGTGATCTGTGCATGATCAGTCACGTGACCAGTATATGGTAGCTACGTGATCATTCCATGACGAGCCACGTGAGCAGTGCATGATAGCCACGTGATGTGTGCATGAGTTACGTGAGCAGAGTATGATCAGCCACGTGATCAGTGCATGAGTGCCACGTGATCAGTGCATGATATGTCACGTGACAGGTGTGTGATCAGCCACGTGAACAGTGCATGTTCAGCCACGTGATCAGTGCATGATAGCCACGTGATCAGTGCATGATCAGTTACGTGAGCAGTGTATGATCAGCCACGTGATCAGTGCATGGTCAGACACGTGAACAGTGTATGATCAGCCACGTGATCAGTGCATGATCATCACGTGATCAGTGTATGATCAGCCACGTGAACAGTGCATGCTCAGTCACGTGATCTGGGCCTGCTGAGCTGCGTGATTACTGTCTGCTCATCTGCTTGACAATTGCCAGCTGAGCTGCACGATTCCTGCCTGTCATCTGCTTGACAATTGCCAGCTGTGCTGCGTAATTCCTGCCTGCTCAGCTGCTTGATTATTGCCAGCTGAGCAGCATGATTCCTCACAGCTGAGTTCCATGATTATTGCCTGCTGACTGTTTGATTCGTGCCTACTCAGCTCTTTGTTTATTGCCTCCAGAGGCACATGATCAGTGTATGATAGCAAACATGATCAGCGCATGATCAGTCACATGATCAGCGCCATTAAGTCACGTGATCACTACATGATAGTCATGTGATCAGTCCATGCTCAGTCACGGTATCAGTGCATGATCAGCCACGTGATCAGTGCATGATCTGTCACATGATCAGTGTATGATCATCCACGTGATCAGTGCATGGGCAGTCATGTGATCAGTGCATGATATAGACGTGATCAGTGCATGATCAGTCACGTGATCAGTGCATGATCAGTCACGTGATCAGTGCATGGCAGTCACGTGATCATTGCATGATCAGCCACGTGATCAGTGCATGATAGCCACGTGATCAGTGCATGATCAGTCACGTGATCAGTGCATGATCAGTCACGTGATCAGTGCATGATCAGCCACGTGATCAGTGCATGATCAGCCACGTGATCAGTGCATGATCAGCCACGTGATCAGTGCATGATAGCCACGTGATCAGTGCATGATCAGTCACGTGATCAGTGCATGATCAGCCACGTGATCAGTGCATGATCAGCCACGTGATCAGTGCATGATCAGCCACGTGATCAGTGCATGATCAGTCACGTGATCAGTGCATGATCAGTCACGTGATCAGTGCATGATCATTTACGTGATCAGTGCATGATCAGTCACGTGACCAGTATATGGTCACTACGTGATCATTCCATGATCAGCCACGTGAGCAGTGCATGATAGCCACGTGATGTGTGCATGAGTTACGTGAGCAGTGTATGATCAGCCACGTGATCAGTGCATGAGTGCCACGTGATCAGTGCATGATAGTCACGTGACAGTGTGTGATCAGCCACGTGAACAGTGCATGATCAGCCACGTGATCAGTGCATGATAGCCACGTGATCAGTGCATGATCAGTTACGTGAGCAGTGTATGATCAGCCACGTGATCAGTGCATGGTCAGACACGTGATCAGTGTATGATCAGCCACGTGATCAGTGCATGATATCGTGATCAGTGCATGATCATCACGTGATCAGTGTATGATCAGCCACGTGAACAGTGCATGCTCAGTCACGTGATCTGGGCCTGCTGAGCTGCGTGATTACTGTCTGCTCATCTGCTTGACAATTGCCAGCTGAGCTGCACGATTCCTGCCTGTCATCTGCTTGACAATTGCCAGCTGTGCTGCGTAATTCCTGCCTGCTCAGCTGCTTGATTATTGCCAGCTGAGCAGCATGATTCCTCACACCTGAGTTCCATGATTATTGCCTGCTGACTGTTTGATTCGTGCCTACTCAGCTCTTTGTTTATTGCCTCCAGAGGCACATGATCAGTGTATGATAGCAAACATGATCAGTGCATGATCAGTCACATGATCAGCGCCATTAAGTCACGTGATCACTACATGATAGTCATGTGATCAGTCCATGCTCAGTCACGGTATCAGTGCATGATCAGCCACGTGATCAGTGCATGATCTGTCACATGATCAGTGTATGATCATCCACGTGATCAGTGCATGGGCAGTCATGTGATCAGTGCATGATATAGACGTGATCAGTGCATGATCAGTCTCGTGATCAGTGCATGATAGCCACGTGATCAGTGCATGATCAGTCACCTGATGGGTGTATGATCATTCACGTGACCTGTACATGGTAGCTACATGATCATTGCATGATCAGCCACGTGATAGTGCATGATAGCCACGTGATCAGTGCATGATCAGTCACGTGATCAGTGCATGATCAGTCATGTGACCAGTACATGGTAGCTGCGTGATCATGCATGATCAGCCACGTGAGCAGTGCATGATAGCCACGTGATCAGTGCATGAGTTACGTGAGCAGTGTATGATCAGCCACGTGATCAGTGCATGAGTGCCACGTGATCAGTGCATGATAGTCACGTGATCAGTGTGTGATCAGCCACGTGATCAGTGCATGATCAGCCACGTGATCAGTGCATGATCAGTTACGTGATCAGTGCATGATCAGCCACGTGATCAGTGCATGGTCAGACACGTGAACAGTGTATGATCAGCCACGTGATCAGTGCATGATATCCACGTGATCAGTGCATGATCATCACGTGATCAGTGTATGATCAGCCACGTGAACAGTGCATGCTCAGTCACGTGATCTGGGCCTGCTGAGCTGCGTGATTACTGTCTGCTCATCTGCTTGACAATTGCCAGCTGAGCTGCACGATTCCTGCCTGTCATCTGCTTGACAATTGCCAGCTGTGCTGCGTAATTCCTGCCTGCTCAGCTGCTTGATTATTGCCAGCTGAGCAGCATGATTCCTCACACCTGAGTTCCATGATTATTGCCTGCTGACTGTTTGATTCGTGCCTACTCAGCTCTTTGTTTATTGCCTCCAGAGGCACATGATCAGTGTATGATAGCAAACATGATCAGCGCATGATCAGTCACATGATCAGTGCCATTAAGTCACGTGATCACTACATGATAGTCATGTGATCAGTCCATGCTCAGTCACGGTATCAGTGCATGATCAGCCACGTGATCAGTGCATGATCTGTCACAAGATTAGTGTATGATCATCCACGTGATCAGTGCATGGGCAGTCATGTGATCAGTGCATGATATAGACGTGATCAGTGCATGATCAGTCACCTGATCAGTGCATGATCATTCACGTGACCAGTACATGGTAGCTACATGATCATTGCATGATCAGCCACGTGAGTAGTGCATGATAGCCACGTGATCAGTGCATGATCAGTCACGTGATCAGTGCATGATCAGTCATGTGATCAGTACATGGTAGCTGCGTGATCATGGCATGATCAGCCACGTGATCAGTGCATGATAGCCACGTGATCAGTGCATGATCAGACACGTGATCAGTGCATGATCAGTCACGTGATCAGTGCATGATCAGCCACGTGATCAGTGCATGATCAGCCACGTGATCAGTGCATGATCAGCCACGTGATCAGTGCATGATAGCCACGTGATCAGTGCATGATCAGTCACGTGATCAGTGCATGATCAGTCACGTGATCAGTGTATGATCAGCCACGTGATCAGTGCATGATCAGCCACGTGATCAGTGCATGATCAGTTACGTGATCAGTGCATGATCAGTCACGTGACCAGTACATGGTAGCTACGTGATCATTGCATGATCAGCCACGTGATCAGTGCATGATAGCCACGTGATCAGTGCATGATAGCCACGTGATCAGTGCATGATCAGTCATGTGATCGTGTGTGATCAGCCACGTGATCAGTGCATGATATCCACGTGATCAGTGCATGACAGCCACGTGATCAGTGCATGATAGCCACGTGATCAGTGCATGATCAGTCACGTGATCATGTGTGATCAGCCACGTGATCAGTGCATGATGAGCCACGTGATCAGTGCATGATCAATTACGTGATCAGTGCATGATCAGTCACGTGACCAGTACATGGTTGCTACGTGATCGTTGCATGATCAGCCACGTGAGCAGTGCATGATAGCCACGTGATCAGTGCATGATCAGTCACGTGATCAGTGCATGATCAGTCACGTGAACAGTGCATGATCATTACGTGATCAGTGCATGATCAGTCACGTGACCAGTATATGGTTGCTACGTGATCATTCCATGACAGCCACGTGAGCAGTGCATGATAGCCACGTGATGTGTGCATGAGTTACGTGAGCAGAGTATGATCAGCCACGTGATCAGTGCATGAGTGCCACGTGATCAGTGCATGATATGTCACGTGACAGTGTGTGATCAGCCACGTGATCAGTGCATGATCAGCCACGTGATCAGTGCATGATCAGTCACGTGATCAGTGTATGATCAGCCACGTGATCAGTGCATGATCAGACACGTGATCAGTGCATGATCAGCCACGTGATCAGTGCATGATATCCACGTGATCAGTGCATGATCATCACGTGATCAGTGCATGATCAGCCACGTGATCAGTGCATGATCAGTCACGTGATCAGTGCATGATCATCCACGTGATCAGTGCATGATCAGTCATGTGATCAGTGCATGATATAGTGTGATCAGTGCATGATCAGTCACCTGATCAGTGCATGATCATTCACGTGACCAGTACATGGTAGCTACATGATCATTGCATGATCAGCCACGTGATCAGTGCATGATAGCCACGTGATCAGTGCATGATCAGTCACGTGATCAGTGCATGATCAGTCATGTGATCAGTACATGATAGCTGCGTGATCATGCATGATCAGCCACGTGATCAGTGCATGATAGCCACGTGATCAGTGCATGATCAGTCACGTGATCAGTGCATGATCAGTCACGTGATCAGTGCATGATCAGCCACGTGATCAGTGCATGATCAGGCACGTGATCAGTGCATGATCAGCCACGTGATCAGTGCATGATAGCCACGTGATCAGTGCATGATCAGTCACGTGATCAGTGCATGATCAGTTACGTGATCAGTGTATGATCAGCCACGTGATCAGTGCATGATCAGCCACGTGATCAGTGCATGATCAATTACGTGATCAGTGCATGATCAGTCACGTGACCAGTACATGGTAGCTACGTGATCATTGCATGATCAGCCACGTGATCAGTGCATGATAGCCACGTGATCAGTGCATGATAGCCACGTGATCAGTGCATGATCAGTCATGTGATACGTGTGTGATCAGCCACGTGATCAGTGCATGATATCCACGTGATCAGTGCATGACAGCCACGTGATCAGTGCATGAGCCACGTGATCAGTGCATGATCAGTCACGTGATACATGTGTGATCAGCCACGTGATCAGTGCATGATGAGCCACGTGATCAGTGCAGGATCAATTACGTGATCAGTGCATGATCAGTCACGTGACCAGTACATGGTTGCTACGTGATCGTTGCATGATCAGCCACGTGAGCAGAGCATGATAGCCACGTGATCAGTGCATGATCAGTCACGTGATCAGTACATGATCAGTCACGTGAACAGTGCATGATCATTCGTGATCTGTGCATGATCAGTCACGTGACCAGTATATGGTAGCTACGTGATCATTCCATGACGAGCCACGTGAGCAGTGCATGATAGCCACGTGATGTGTGCATGAGTTACGTGAGCAGAGTATGATCAGCCACGTGATCAGTGCATGAGTGCCACGTGATCAGTGCATGATATGTCACGTGACAGGTGTGTGATCAGCCACGTGAACAGTGCATGTTCAGCCACGTGATCAGTGCATGATAGCCACGTGATCAGTGCATGATCAGTTACGTGAGCAGTGTATGATCAGCCACGTGATCAGTGCATGGTCAGACACGTGAACAGTGTATGATCAGCCACGTGATCAGTGCATGATATCCAAGTGATCAGTGCATGATCATCACGTGATCAGTGTATGATCAGCCACGTGAACAGTGCATGCTCAGTCACGTGATCTGGGCCTGCTGAGCTGCGTGATTACTGTCTGCTCATCTGCTTGACAATTGCCAGCTGAGCTGCACGATTCCTGCCTGTCATCTGCTTGACAATTGCCAGCTGTGCTGCGTAATTCCTGCCTGCTCAGCTGCTTGATTATTGCCAGCTGAGCAGCATGATTCCTCACACCTGAGTTCCATGATTATTGCCTGCTGACTGTTTGATTCGTGCCTACTCAGCTCTTTGTTTATTGCCTCCAGAGGCACATGATCAGTGTATGATAGCAAACATGATCAGCGCATGATCAGTCACATGATCAGCGCCATTAAGTCACGTGATCACTACATGATAGTCATGTGATCAGTCCATGCTCAGTCACGGTATCAGTGCATGATCAGCCACGTGATCAGTGCATGATCATCCACGTGATCAGTGCATGGGCAGTCATGTGATCAGTGCATGATATAGACGTGATCAGTGCATGATCAGTCTCGTGATCAGTGCATGATAGCCACGTGATCAGTGCATGATCAGTCACCTGATGGGTGTATGATCATTCACGTGACCTGTACATGGTAGCTACATGATCATTGCATGATCAGCCACGTGAGTAGTGCATGATAGCCACGTGATCACTGCATGATCAGTCACGTGATCAGTGCATGATCAGTCATGTGACCAGTACATGGTAGCTGCGTGATCATGGCATGATCAGCCACGTGAGCAGTGCATGATAGCCACGTGATCAGTGCATGATCAGTCACGTGATCAGTGCATGATCAGTCACGTGATCAGTGCATGATCAGCCACGTGATCAGTGCATGATAGCCACGTGATCAGTGCATGATCAGTCACGTGATCAGTGCATGATCAGTCACGTGATCAGTGCATGATCAGCCACGTGATCAGTGCATGATCAGCCACGTGATCAGTGCATGATCAATTACGTGATCAGTGCATGATCAGTCACGTGACCAGTACATGGTAGCTACGTGATCATTGCATGATCAGCCACGTGATCAGTGCATGATAGCCACGTGATCAGTGCATGATAGCCACGTGATCAGTGCATGATCAGTCATGTGATACGTGTGTGATCAGCCACGTGATCAGTGCATGATATCCACGTGATCAGTGCATGACAGCCACGTGATCAGTGCATGAGAGCCACGTGATCAGTGCATGATCAGTCACGTGATACATGTGTGATCAGCCACGTGATCAGTGCATGATGAGCCACGTGATCAGTGCATGATCAATTACGTGATCAGTGCATGATCAGTCACGTGACCAGTACATGGTTGCTACGTGATCGTTGCATGATCAGCCACGTGAGCAGTGCATGATAGCCACGTGATCAGTGCATGATCAGTCACGTGATCAGTACATGATCAGTCACGTGAACAGTGCATGATCATTTACGTGATCAGTGCATGATCAGTCACGTGACCAGTATATGGTTGCTACGTGATCATTCCATGACGAGCCACGTGAGCAGTGCATGATAGCCACGTGATGTGTGCATGAGTTACGTGAGCAGAGTATGATCAGCCACGTGATCAGTGCATGAGTGCCACGTGATCAGTGCATGATATGTCACGTGACAGGTGTGTGATCAGCCACGTGAACAGTGCATGTTCAGCCACGTGATCAGTGCATGATAGCCACGTGATCAGTGCATGATCAGTTACGTGAGCAGTGTATGATCAGCCACGTGATCAGTGCATGGTCAGACACGTGAACAGTGTATGATCAGCCACGTGATCAGTGCATGATATCCAAGTGATCAGTGCATGATCATCACGTGATCAGTGTATGATCAGCCACGTGAACAGTGCATGCTCAGTCACGTGATCAGGGCCTGCTGAGCTGCGTGATTACTGTCTGCTCATCTGCTTGACAATTGCCAGCTGAGCTGCACGATTCCTGCCTGTCATCTGCTTGACAATTGCCAGCTGTGCTGCGTAATTCCTGCCTGCTCAGCTGCTTGATTATTGCCAGCTGAGCAGCATGATTCCTCACCTGAGTTCCATGATTATTGCCTGCTGACTGTTTGATTCGTGCCTACTCAGCTCTTTGTTTATTGCCTCCAGAGGCACATGATCAGTGTATGATAGCAAACATGATCAGCGCATGATCAGTCACATGATCAGCGCCATTAAGTCACGTGATCACTACATGATAGTCATGTGATCAGTCCATGCTCAGTCACGGTATCAGTGCATGATCAGCCACGTGATCAGTGCATGATCATCCACGTGATCAGTGCATGGGCAGTCATGTGATCAGTGCATGATATAGACGTGATCAGTGCATGATCAGTCACGTGATCAGTGCATGATAGCCACGTGATCAGTGCATGATCAGTCACCTGATGGGTGTATGATCAGTCACGTGACCTGTACATGGTAGCTACATGATCATTGCATGATCAGCCACGTGAGTAGTGCATGATAGCCACGTGATCAGTGCATGATCAGTCACGTGATCAGTGCATGATCAGTCATGTGACCAGTACATGGTAGCTGCGTGATCATGGCATGATCAGCCACGTGAGCAGTGCATGATAGCCACGTGATCAGTGCATGATCAGTCACGTGATCAGTGCATGATCAGTCACGTGATCAGTGCATGATCATTTACGTGATCAGTGCATGATCAGTCACGTGACCAGTATATGGTTGCTACGTGATCATTCCATGACAGCCACGTGATCAGTGCATGATAGCCACGTGATGTGTGCATGAGTTACGTGAGCAGTGTATGATCAGCCACGTGATCAGTGCATGAGTGCCACGTGATCAGTGCATGATATGTCACGTGACAGGTGTGTGATCAGCCACGTGAACAGTGCATGATCAGCCACGTGATCAGTGCATGATAGCCACGTGATCAGTGCATGATCAGTTACGTGAGCAGTGTATGATCAGCCACGTGATCAGTGCATGGTCAGACACGTGAACAGTGTATGATCAGCCACGTGATCAGTGCATGATATCCAAGTGATCAGTGCATGATCAGTCACGTGATCAGTGTATGATCAGCCACGTGAACAGTGCATGCTCAGTCACGTGATCTGGGCCTGCTGAGCTGCGTGATTACTGTCTGCTCATCTGCTTGACAATTGCCAGCTGAGCTGCACGATTCCTGCCTGTCATCTGCTTGACAATTGCCAGCTGTGCTGCGTAATTCCTGCCTGCTCAGCTGCTTGATTATTGCCAGCTGAGCAGCATGATTCCTCACAGCTGAGTTCCATGATTATTGCCTGCTGACTGATTCGTGCCTACTCAGCTCTTTGTTTATTGCCTCCAGAGGCACATGATCAGTGTATGATAGCAAACATGATCAGTGCATGATCAGTCACATGATCAGCGCCATTAAGTCACGTGATCACTACATGATAGTCATGTGATCAGTCCATGCTCAGTCACGGTATCAGTGCATGATCAGCCACGTGATCAGTGCATGATCTGTCACATGATTAGTGTATGATCATCCACGTGATCAGTGCATGGGCAGTCATGTGATCAGTGCATGATATAGACGTGATCAGTGCATGATCAGTCTAGTGATCAGTGCATGATAGCCACGTGATCAGTGCATGATCAGTCACCTGATGGGTGTATGATCATTCACGTGACCTGTACATGGTAGCTACATGATCATTGCATGATCAGCCACGTGAGTAGTGCATGATAGCCACGTGATCAGTGCATGATCAGTCACGTGATCAGTGCATGATCAGTCATGTGACCAGTACATGGTAGCTGCGTGATCATGCATGATCAGCCACGTGAGCAGTGCATGATAGCCACGTGATCAGTGCATGATCAGTCACGTGATCAGTGCATGATCAGCCACGTGATCAGTGCATGATCATCACGTGATCAGTGCATGATCAGCCACGTGATCAGTGCATGATCAGTCACGTGATCAGTGCATGTCAGCCACGTGATCAGTGCATGATAGCCACGTGATCAGTGCATGATCAGTCACGTGATCAGTGCATGATCAGTTACGTGATCAGTGCATGATCAGCCACGTGATCAGTGCATGATCAGCCACGTGATCAGTGCATGATCAATCACGTGATCAGTGCATGATCAGTCACGTGACCAGTACATGGTAGCTACGTGATCATTGCATGATCAGCACGTGATCAGTGCATGATAGCCACGTGATCAGTGCATGATAGCCACGTGATCAGTGCATGATCAGTCATGTGATCGTGTGTGATCAGCCACGTGATCAGTGCATGATATCCACGTGATCAGTGCATGACAGCCACGTGATCAGTGCATGAGAGCCACGTGATCAGTGCATGATCAGTCACGTGATACATGTGTGATCAGCCACGTGATCAGTGCATGATGAGCCACGTGATCAGTGCAGGATCAATTACGTGATCAGTGCATGATCAGTCACGTGACCAGTACATGGTTGCTACGTGATCGTTGCATGATCAGCCACGTGAGCAGAGCATGATAGCCACGTGATCAGTGCATGATCAGTCACGTGATCAGTACATGATCAGTCACGTGAACAGTGCATGATCATTTACGTGATCTGTGCATGATCAGTCACGTGACCAGTATATGGTTGCTACGTGATCATTCCATGACGAGCCACGTGAGCAGTGCATGATAGCCACGTGATGTGTGCATGAGTTACGTGAGCAGAGTATGATCAGCCACGTGATCAGTGCATGATATGTCACGTGACAGGTGTGTGATCAGCCACGTGAACAGTGCATGTTCAGCCACGTGATCAGTGCATGATAGCCACGTGATCAGTGCATGATCAGTTACGTGAGCAGTGTATGATCAGCCACGTGATCAGTGCATGGTCAGACACGTGAACAGTGTATGATCAGCCACGTGATCAGTGCATGATATCCAAGTGATCAGTGCATGATCATCACGTGATCAGTGTATGATCAGCCACGTGAACAGTGCATGCTCAGTCACGTGATCTGGGCCTGCTGAGCTGCGTGATTACTGTCTGCTCATCTGCTTGACAATTGCCAGCTGAGCTGCACGATTCCTGCCTGTCATCTGCTTGACAATTGCCAGCTGTGCTGCGTAATTCCTGCCTGCTCAGCTGCTTGATTATTGCCAGCTGAGCAGCATGATTCCTCACACCTGAGTTCCATGATTATTGCCTGCTGACTGTTTGATTCGTGCCTACTCAGCTCTTTGTTTATTGCCTCCAGAGGCACATGATCAGTGTATGATAGCAAACATGATCAGCGCATGATCAGTCACATGATCAGCGCCATTAAGTCACGTGATCACTACATGATAGTCATGTGATCAGTCCATGCTCAGTCACGGTATCAGTGCATGATCAGCCACGTGATCAGTGCATGATCTGTCACAAGATTAGTGTATGATCATCCACGTGATCAGTGCATGGGCAGTCATGTGATCAGTGCATGATATAGACGTGATCAGTGCATGATCAGTCTCGTGATCAGTGCATGATAGCCACGTGATCAGTGCATGATCAGTCACCTGATGGGTGTATGATCATTCACGTGACCTGTACATGGTAGCTACATGATCATTGCATGATCAGCCACGTGAGTAGTGCATGATAGCCACGTGATCACTGCATGATCAGTCACGTGATCAGTGCATGATCAGTCATGTGACCAGTACATGGTAGCTGCGTGATCATGGCATGATCAGCCACGTGAGCAGTGCATGATAGCCACGTGATCAGTGCATGATCAGTCACGTGATCAGTGCATGATCAGTCACGTGATCAGTGCATGATCAGCCACGTGATCAGTGCATGATCAGGCACGTGATCAGTGTATGTCAGCCACGTGATCAGTGCATGATAGCCACGTGATCAGTGCATGATCAGTCACGTGATCAGTGCATGATCAGTCACGTGATCAGTGCATGATCAGCCACGTGATCAGTGCATGATCAGCCACGTGATCAGTGCATGATCAATTACGTGATCAGTGCATGATCAGTCACGTGACCAGTGCATGATAGCTACGTGATCAGTGCATGATCAGCCACGTGATCAGTGCATGATAGCCACGTGATCAGTGCATGATAGCCACGTGATCAGTGCATGATCAGTCATGTGATACGTGTGTGATCAGCCACGTGATCAGTGCATGATATCCACGTGATCAGTGCATGACAGCCACGTGATCAGTGCATGATAGCCACGTGATCA
Organism: Bos javanicus; assembly: GCF_032452875.1. Lineage (NCBI taxonomy): Eukaryota > Metazoa > Chordata > Mammalia > Artiodactyla > Bovidae > Bos > Bos javanicus. The sequence goes on along the minus strand of NW_026894108.1, from coordinate 150,991 downwards.
GTGCATGATCAGTCACGTGATCATGTGTGATCAGCCACGTGATCAGTGCATGATGAGCCACGTGATCAGTGCATGATCAATTACGTGATCAGTGCATGATCAGTCACGTGACCAGTACATGGTTGCTACGTGATCAGTGCATGATCAGCCACGTGAGCAGTGCATGATAGCCACGTGATCAGTGCATGATCAGTCACGTGATCAGTGCATGATCAGTCACGTGATCAGTGCATGATCATTTACGTGATCAGTGCATGATCAGTCACGTGACCAGTATATGGTTGCTACGTGATCATTGCATGACAGCCACGTGATCAGTGCATGATAGCCACGTGATGTGTGCATGAGTTACGTGAGCAGTGTATGATCAGCCACGTGATCAGTGCATGAGTGCCACGTGATCAGTGCATGATATGTCACGTGACAGTGCATGATCAGCCACGTGATCAGTGCATGATCAGCCACGTGATCAGTGCATGATAGCCACGTGATCAGTGCATGATCAGTTACGTGATCAGTGCATGATCAGCCACGTGATCAGTGCATGATCAGACACGTGATCAGTGCATGATCAGCCACGTGATCAGTGCATGATATCCACGTGATCAGTGCATGATCATCACGTGATCAGTGCATGATCAGCCACGTGATCAGTGCATGATCAGCCACGTGATCAGTGCATGATCAGCCACGTGATCAGTGCATGATCAGTCACGTGATCAGTGCATGATCAGCCACGTGATCAGTGCATGATCAGCCACGTGATCAGTGCATGATCAGCCACGTGATCAGTGCATGATAGCCACGTGATCAGTGCATGATCAGTCACGTGATCAGTGCATGATCAGTCACGTGATCAGTGCATGATCAGTTACGTGATCAGTGCATGATCAGTCACGTGACCAGTATATGGTAGCTACGTGATCATTGCATGATCAGCCACGTGATCAGTGCATGATAGCCACGTGATGTGTGCATGAGTCACGTGATCAGTGCATGATCAGCCACGTGATCAGTGCATGAGTGCCACGTGATCAGTGCATGATAGTCACGTGACAGTGTGTGATCAGCCACGTGATCAGTGCATGATCAGCCACGTGATCAGTGCATGATAGCCACGTGATCAGTGCATGATCAGTCACGTGATCAGTGCATGATCAGCCACGTGATCAGTGCATGATCAGCCACGTGATCAGTGCATGATCAGCCACGTGATCAGTGCATGATATCCACGTGATCAGTGCATGATCATCACGTGATCAGTGCATGATCAGCCACGTGATCAGTGCATGATCAGCCACGTGATCAGTGCATGATCAGCCACGTGATCAGTGCATGATAGCCACGTGATCAGTGCATGATCAGTCACGTGATCAGTGCATGATCAGTCACGTGATCAGTGCATGATCAGCCACGTGATCAGTGCATGATCAGCCACGTGATCAGTGCATGATCAGTCACGTGATCAGTGCATGATCAGTCACGTGATCAGTGCATGATAGCTACGTGATCAGTGCATGATCAGCCACGTGATCAGTGCATGATCAGTCACGTGATCAGTGCATGATCAGCCACGTGATCAGTGCATGATCAGTCACGTGATCAGTGCATGATCATCCACGTGATCAGTGCATGATCAGTCATGTGATCAGTGCATGATATAGACGTGATCAGTGCATGATCAGTCACGTGATCAGTGCATGATAGCCACGTGATCAGTGCATGATCAGTCACGTGATCAGTGTATGATCATTCACGTGACCAGTACATGGTAGCTACGTGATCATTGCATGATCAGCCACGTGAGTCAGTGCATGATAGCCACGTGATCAGTGCATGATCAGTCACGTGATCAGTGCATGATCAGTCATGTGATCAGTGCATGGTAGCTGCGTGATCATGCATGATCAGCCACGTGATCAGTGCATGATAGCCACGTGATCAGTGCATGATCAGTCACGTGATCAGTGCATGATCAGTCACGTGATCAGTGCATGATCAGCCACGTGATCAGTGCATGATCAGCCACGTGATCAGTGCATGATCAGCCACGTGATCAGTGCATGATAGCCACGTGATCAGTGCATGATCAGTCACGTGATCAGTGCATGATCATTCACGTGACCAGTACATGGTAGCTACGTGATCATTGCATGATCAGCCACGTGATCAGTGCATGATAGCCACGTGATCAGTGCATGATCAGTCACGTGATCAGTGCATGATCAGTCACGTGATCAGTACATGATAGCTGCGTGATCATGCATGATCAGCCACGTGATCAGTGCATGATAGCCACGTGATCAGTGCATGATCAGTCACGTGATCAGTGCATGATCAGCCACGTGATCAGTGCATGATCATCACGTGATCAGTGCATGATCAGCCACGTGATCAGTGCATGATCAGTCACGTGATCAGTGCATGATCAGCCACGTGATCAGTGCATGATAGCCACGTGATCAGTGCATGATCAGTCACGTGATCAGTGCATGATCAGTTACGTGATCAGTGCATGATCAGCCACGTGATCAGTGCATGATCAGCCACGTGATCAGTGCATGATCAGTTACGTGATCAGTGCATGATCAGTCACGTGACCAGTACATGGTAGCTACGTGATCATTGCATGATCAGCCACGTGATCAGTGCATGATAGCCACGTGATCAGTGCATGATAGCCACGTGATCAGTGCATGATCAGTCATGTGATACGTGTGTGATCAGCCACGTGATCAGTGCATGATATCCACGTGATCAGTGCATGACAGCCACGTGATCAGTGCATGAGCCACGTGATCAGTGCATGATCAGTCACGTGATACATGTGTGATCAGCCACGTGATCAGTGCATGATGAGCCACGTGATCAGTGCATGATCAATTACGTGATCAGTGCATGATCAGTCACGTGACCAGTACATGGTTGCTACGTGATCGTTGCATGATCAGCCACGTGAGCAGAGCATGATAGCCACGTGATCAGTGCATGATCAGTCACGTGATCAGTACATGATCAGTCACGTGAACAGTGCATGATCATTTACGTGATCAGTGCATGATCAGTCACGTGACCAGTATATGGTAGCTACGTGATCATTCCATGAGCCACGTGAGCAGTGCATGATAGCCACGTGATGTGTGCATGAGTTACGTGAGCAGAGTATGATCAGCCACGTGATCAGTGCATGATATGTCACGTGACAGGTGTGTGATCAGCCACGTGAACAGTGCATGTTCAGCCACGTGATCAGTGCATGATAGCCACGTGATCAGTGCATGATCAGTTACGTGAGCAGTGTATGATCAGCCACGTGATCAGTGCATGGTCAGACACGTGAACAGTGTATGATCAGCCACGTGATCAGTGCATGATATCCAAGTGATCAGTGCATGATCATCACGTGATCAGTGTATGATCAGCCACGTGAACAGTGCATGCTCAGTCACGTGATCTGGGCCTGCTGAGCTGCGTGATTACTGTCTGCTCATCTGCTTGACAATTGCCAGCTGAGCTGCACGATTCCTGCCTGTCATCTGCTTGACAATTGCCAGCTGTGCTGCGTAATTCCTGCCTGCTCAGCTGCTTGATTATTGCCAGCTGAGCAGCATGATTCCTCACACCTGAGTTCCATGATTATTGCCTGCTGACTGTTTGATTCGTGCCTACTCAGCTCTTTGTTTATTGCCTCCAGAGGCACATGATCAGTGTATGATAGCAAACATGATCAGCGCATGATCAGTCACATGATCAGCGCCATTAAGTCACGTGATCACTACATGATAGTCATGTGATCAGTCCATGCTCAGTCACGGTATCAGTGCATGATCAGCCACGTGATCAGTGCATGATCTGTCACAAGATTAGTGTATGATCATCCACGTGATCAGTGCATGGGCAGTCATGTGATCAGTGCATGATATAGACGTGATCAGTGCATGATCAGTCTCGTGATCAGTGCATGATAGCCACGTGATCAGTGCATGATCAGTCACCTGATGGGTGTATGATCATTCACGTGACCTGTACATGGTAGCTACATGATCATTGCATGATCAGCCACGTGAGTAGTGCATGATAGCCACGTGATCACTGCATGATCAGTCACGTGATCAGTGCATGATCAGTCATGTGACCAGTACATGGTAGCTGCGTGATCATGGCATGATCAGCCACGTGAGCAGTGCATGATAGCCACGTGATCAGTGCATGATCAGACACGTGATCAGTGCATGATCAGTCACGTGATCAGTGCATGATCAGGCACGTGATCAGTGCATGTCAGCCACGTGATCAGTGCATGATAGCCACGTGATCAGTGCATGATCAGTCACGTGATCAGTGCATGATCAGTTATGTGATCAGTGTATGATCAGCCACGTGATCAGTGCATGATCAGCCACATGATCAGTGCATGATCAATTACGTGATCAGTGCATGATCAGTCACGTGACCAGTACATGGTAGCTACGTGATCATTGCATGATCAGCCACGTGATCAGTGCATGATAGCCACGTGATCAGTGCATGATAGCCACGTGATCAGTGCATGATCAGTCATGTGATACGTGTGTGATCAGCCACGTGATCAGTGCATGATATCCACGTGATCAGTGCATGACAGCCACGTGATCAGTGCATGATAGCCACGTGATCAGTGCATGATCAGTCACGTGATACATGTGTGATCAGCCACGTGATCAGTGCATGATGAGCCACGTGATCAGTGCATGATCAACGTGATCAGTGCATGATCAATTACGTGATCAGTGCATGATCAGTCACGTGACCAGTACATGGTTGCTACGTGATCGTTGCATGATCAGCCACGTGAGCAGAGCATGATAGCCACGTGATCAGTGCATGATCAGTCACGTGATCAGTACATGATCAGTCACGTGAACAGTGCATGATCATTTACGTGATCTTTGCATGATCAGTCACGTGACCAGTATATGGTTGCTACGTGATCATTCCATGACGAGCCACGTGAGCAGTGCATGATAGCCACGTGATGTGTGCATGAGTTACGTGAGCAGAGTATGATCAGCCACGTGATCAGTGCATGAGTGCCACGTGATCAGTGCATGATATGTCACGTGACAGGTGTGTGATCAGCCACGTGAACAGTGCATGTTCAGCCACGTGATCAGTGCATGATAGCCACGTGATCAGTGCATGATCAGTTACGTGAGCAGTGTATGATCAGCCACGTGATCAGTGCATGGTCAGACACGTGAACAGTGTATGATCAGCCACGTGATCAGTGCATGATATCCAAGTGATCAGTGCATGATCATCACGTGATCAGTGTATGATCAGCCACGTGAACAGTGCATGCTCAGTCACGTGATCTGGGCCTGCTGAGCTGCGTGATTACTGTCTGCTCATCTGCTTGACAATTGCCAGCTGAGCTGCACGATTCCTGCCTGTCATCTGCTTGACAATTGCCAGCTGTGCTGCGTAATTCCTGCCTGCTCAGCTGCTTGATTATTGCCAGCTGAGCAGCATGATTCCTCACACCTGAGTTCCATGATTATTGCCTGCTGACTGTTTGATTCGTGCCTACTCAGCTCTTTGTTTATTGCCTCCAGAGGCACATGATCAGTGTATGATAGCAAACATGATCAGCGCATGATCAGTCACATGATCAGCGCCATTAAGTCACGTGATCACTACATGATAGTCATGTGATCAGTCCATGCTCAGTCACGGTATCAGTGCATGATCAGCCACGTGATCAGTGCATGATCTGTCACATGATTAGTGTATGATCATCCACGTGATCAGTGCATGGGCAGTCATGTGATCAGTGCATGATATAGACGTGATCAGTGCATGATCAGTCTCGTGATCAGTGCATGATAGCCACGTGATCAGTGCATGATCAGTCACCTGATGGGTGTATGATCATTCACGTGACCTGTACATGGTAGCTACATGATCATTGCATGATCAGCCACGTGAGTAGTGCATGATAGCCACGTGATCACTGCATGATCAGTCACGTGATCAGTGCATGATCAGTCATGTGACCAGTACATGGTAGCTGCGTGATCATGGCATGATCAGCCACGTGAGCAGTGCATGATAGCCACGTGATCAGTGCATGATCAGTCACGTGATCAGTGCATGATCAGTCACGTGATCAGTGCATGATCAGCCACGTGATCAGTGCATGATCAGCCACGTGATCAGTGTATGATCAGCCACGTGATCAGTGCATGATAGCCACGTGATCAGTGCATGATCAGTCACGTGATCAGTGCATGATCAGTCACGTGATCAGTGCATGATCAGCCACGTGATCAGTGCATGATCAGTCACGTGACCAGTACATGGTTGCTACGTGATCAGTGCATGATCAGCCACGTGATCAGTGCATGATAGCCACGTGATCAGTGCATGAGTCACGTGATCAGTGCATGATCAGCCACGTGATCAGTGCATGATGCCACGTGATCAGTGCATGATCAGTCACGTGATCAGTGCATGATCAGCCACGTGATCAGTGCATGATCAGCCACGTGATCAGTGCATGATAGCCACGTGATCAGTGCATGATCAGTCACGTGATCAGTGCATGATCAGCCACGTGATCAGTGCATGATCAGTCACGTGATCAGTGCATGATCAGCCACGTGATCAGTGCATGATAGCCACGTGATCAGTGCATGATCATCACGTGATCAGTGCATGATCAGCCACGTGATCAGTGCATGATCAGTCACGTGATCAGTGCATGATCAGCCACGTGATCAGTGCATGATAGCCACGTGATCAGTGCATGATCAGTCACGTGATCAGTGCATGATCAGTCACGTGATCAGTGCATGATCAGCCACGTGATCAGTGCATGATCAGCCACGTGATCAGTGCATGATCAGTCACGTGATCAGTGCATGATCAGTCACGTGATCAGTGCATGATAGCTACGTGATCAGTGCATGATCAGCCACGTGATCAGTGCATGATCAGTCACGTGATCAGTGCATGATCAGCCACGTGATCAGTGCATGATCAGTCACGTGATCAGTGCATGATCATCCACGTGATCAGTGCATGATCAGTCATGTGATCAGTGCATGATATAGACGTGATCAGTGCATGATCAGTCACGTGATCAGTGCATGATAGCCACGTGATCAGTGCATGATCAGTCACGTGATCAGTGCATGATCAGTCACGTGACCAGTACATGGTAGCTACATGATCATTGCATGATCAGCCACGTGATCAGTCATGATAGCCACGTGATCAGTGCATGATCAGTCACGTGATCAGTGCATGATCAGTCATGTGATCAGTGCATGATAGCTGCGTGATCATGCATGATCAGCCACGTGATCAGTGCATGATAGCCACGTGATCAGTGCATGATCAGTCACGTGATCAGTGCATGATCAGTCACGTGATCAGTGCATGATCAGCCACGTGATCAGTGCATGATCAGCCACGTGATCAGTGCATGATCAGCCACGTGATCAGTGCATGATCAGCCACGTGATCAGTGCATGATCAGTCACGTGATCAGTGCATGATCAGTCACGTGATCAGTGCATGATCAGCCACGTGATCAGTGCATGATCAGCCACGTGATCAGTGCATGATCAGTCATGTGATACGTGTGTGATCAGCCACGTGATCAGTGCATGATATCCACGTGATCAGTGCATGACAGCCACGTGATCAGTGCATGATAGCCACGTGATCAGTGCATGATCAGTCACGTGATACATGTGTGATCAGCCACGTGATCAGTGCATGATGAGCCACGTGATCAGTGCATGATCAATTACGTGATCAGTGCATGATCAGTCACGTGACCAGTACATGGTTGCTACGTGATCGTTGCATGATCAGCCACGTGAGCAGTGCATGATAGCCACGTGATCAGTGCATGATCAGTCACGTGATCAGTACATGATCAGTCACGTGAACAGTGCATGATCATTTACGTGATCTGTGCATGATCAGTCACGTGACCAGTATATGGTAGCTACGTGATCATTCCATGACGAGCCACGTGAGCAGTGCATGATAGCCACGTGATGTGTGCATGAGTTACGTGAGCAGAGTATGATCAGCCACGTGATCAGTGCATGAGTGCCACGTGATCAGTGCATGATATGTCACGTGACAGGTGTTTGATCAGCCACGTGAACAGTGCATGTTCAGCCACGTGATCAGTGCATGATAGCCACGTGATCAGTGCATGATCAGTTACGTGAGCAGTGTATGATCAGCCACGTGATCAGTGCATGGTCAGACACGTGAACAGTGTATGATCAGCCACGTGATCAGTGCATGATATCCACGTGATCAGTGCATGATCATCACGTGATCAGTGTATGATCAGCCACGTGAACAGTGCATGCTCAGTCACGTGATCTGGGCCTGCTGAGCTGCGTGATTACTGTCTGCTCATCTGCTTGACAATTGCCAGCTGAGCTGCACGATTCCTGCCTGTCATCTGCTTGACAATTGCCAGCTGTGCTGCGTAATTCCTGCCTGCTCAGCTGCTTGATTATTGCCAGCAGAGCAGCATGATTCCTCACACCTGAGTTCCATGATTATTGCCTGCTGACTGTTTGATTCGTGCCTACTCAGCTCTTTGTTTATTGCCTCCAGAGGCACATGATCACTGTATGATAGCAAACATGATCAGTGCATAATCAGTCACATGATCAGCGCCATTAAGTCACGTGATCACTACATGATAGTCATGTGATCAGTCCATGCTCAGTCACGGTATCAGTGCATGATCAGCCACGTGATCAGTGCATGATCTGTCACGTGATCAGTGCATGATCAGTCACGTGATCAGTGCATGATCAGCCACGTGATCAGTGCATGATCAGCCACGTGATCAGTGCATGATCAGTCACGTGATCAGTGCATGATCAGTCACGTGATCAGTGCATGATAGCACGTGATCATTGCATGATCAGCCACGTGATCAGTGCATGATAGCCACGTGATCAGTGCATGATCAGCCACGTGATCAGTGCATGATCAGTCACGTGATAGTGCATGATCAGCCACGTGATCAGTGCATGATAGCCACGTGATCAGTGCATGATCAGCCACGTGATCAGTGCATGATGCCACGTGATCAGTGCATGATCAGTCACGTGATCAGTGCATGATCAGCCACGTGATCAGTGCATGATCAGCCACGTGATCAGTGCATGATCAGCCACGTGATCAGTGCATGATCAGCCACGTGATCAGTGCATGATCAGCCACGTGATCAGTGCATGATATCCACGTGATCAGTGCATGATCATCACGTGATCAGTGTATGATCAGCCACGTGATCAGTGCATGCTCAGTCACGTGATCAGGGCCTGCTGAGCTGCGTGATTACTGTCTGCTCATCTGCTTGACAATTGCCAGCTGAGCTGCACGATTCCTGCCTGTCATCTGCTTGACAATTGCCAGCTGTGCTGTGTAATTCCTGCCTGCTCAGCTGCTTGATTATTGCCAGCTGAGCAGCATGATTCCTCACACATGAGTTCCATGATTATTGCCTGCTGACTGTTTGATTCGTGCCTACTCAGCTCTTTGTTTATTGCCTCCAGAGGCACATGATCAGTGTATGATAGCAAACATGATCAGTGCATGATCAGTCACATGATCAGTGCCATTAAGTCACGTGATCAGTACATGATAGTCATGTGATCAGTCCATGCTCAGTCACGGTATCAGTGCATGATCAGCCACGTGATCAGTGCATGATCAGCCACGTGATCAGTGCATGATAGCCACGTGATCAGTGCATGATCAGTCACGTGATCAGTGCATGATCAGGCACGTGATCAGTGCATGATCAGCCACGTGATCAGTGCATGATCAGTCACCTGATGGGTGTATGATCAGTCACGTGACCAGTACATGGTAGCTACATGATCATTGCATGATCAGCCACGTGATAGTGCATGATAGCCACGTGATCAGTGCATGATCAGTCACGTGATCAGTGCATGATCAGTCATGTGATCAGTGCATGATCAGTCACGTGATCAGTGCATGATCAGCCACGTGATCAGTGCATGATAGCCACGTGATCAGTGCATGATCAGTCACGTGATCAGTGCATGATCAGTCACGTGATCAGTGCATGATCAGCCACGTGATCAGTGCATGATCAGCCACGTGATCAGTGCATGATCAGTCACGTGATCAGTGCATGATCAGTCACGTGATCAGTGCATGATCAGTCACGTGACCAGTACATGGTAGCTACGTGATCAGTGCATGATCAGCCACGTGATCAGTGCATGATAGCCACGTGATCAGTGCATGATCAGTCACGTGATCAGTGCATGATCAGTCACGTGATCAGTGCATGGTAGCTGCGTGATCATGCATGATCAGCCACGTGATCAGTGCATGATAGCCACGTGATCAGTGCATGATCAGTCACGTGATCAGTGCATGATCAGCCACGTGATCAGTGCATGATCAGCCACGTGATCAGTGCATGATCAGCCACGTGATCAGTGCATGATAGCCACGTGATCAGTGCATGATCAGTCACGTGATCAGTGCATGATCAGTCACGTGATCAGTGTATGATCAGCCACGTGAACAGTGCATGCTCAGTCACGTGATCAGGGCCTGCTGAGCTGCGTGATTACTGTCTGCTCATCTGCTTGACAATTGCCAGCTGAGCTGCACGATTCCTGCCTGTCATCTGCTTGACAATTGCCAGCTGTGCTGTGTAATTCCTGCCTGCTCAGCTGCTTGATTATTGCCAGCTGAGCAGCATGATTTCTCACAGCTGAGTTCCATGATTATTGCCTGCTGACTGATTCGTGCCTACTCAGCTCTTTGTTCATTGCCTCCAGAGGCACATGATCAGTGTATGATACCAAACATGATCAGCGCATGATCAGTCACATGATCAGTGCATGATAAGCCACGTGATCAGTGCATGATCAGTCATGTGATCAGTGCATGATCAGTCACGTGACAGTGCATGATAGCTGCGTGATCAGTGCATGATCAGCCACGTGATCAGTGCATGATAGCCACGTGATCAGTGCATGATCAGTCACGTGATCAGTGCATGATCAGTCACGTGATCAGTGCATGATAGCTACGTGATCAGTGCATGATCAGCCACGTGATCAGTGCATGATAGCCACGTGATCAGTGCATGATAGCCACGTGATCAGTGCATGATCAGTCACGTGATCGTGCATGATCAGCCACGTGATCAGTGCATGATAGCCACGTGATCAGTGCATGATAGCCACGTGATCAGTGCATGATAGTCACGTGATCAGTGCATGATCAGTCACGTGATCAGTGCATGATCAGCCACGTGATCAGTGCATGATCAGCCACGTGATCAGTGCATGATCAGTCACGTGATCAGTGCATGATCAGTCACGTGATCAGTGCATGATAGCTACGTGATCAGTGCATGATCAGCCACGTGATCAGTGCATGATAGCCACGTGATCAGTGCATGATCAGCCACGTGATCAGTGCATGATCAGCCACGTGATCAGTGCATGATCAGTCACGTGATCATGTGTGATCAGCCACGTGATCAGTGCATGATCAGCCACGTGATCAGTGCATGATCAATCACGTGATCAGTGCATGATCAGTCACGTGACCAGTACATGGTAGCTACGTGATCATTGCATGATCAGCCACGTGATCAGTGCATGATAGCCACGTGATCAGTGCATGATCAGTCACGTGATCAGTGCATGATCAGTCACGTGATCAGTGCATGATCACCACGTGATCAGTGCATGATCAGTCACGTGATCAGTGCATGGTACCTACGTGATCAGTGCATGATCAGCCACGTGATCAGTGCATGATAGCCACGTGATCAGTGCATGATCAGTCACGTGATCAGTGCATGATCAGCCACGTGATCAGTGCATGATGCCACGTGATCAGTGCATGATCAGTCACGTGATCAGTGCATGATCAGCCACGTGATCAGTGCATGATCAGCCACGTGATCAGTGCATGATAGCCACGTGATCAGTGCATGATCAGCCACGTGAGCAGTGCATGATCAGCCACGTGATCAGTGCATGATCAGCCACGTGATCAGTGCATGATCAGCCACGTGATCAGTGCATGAGTGCCACGTGATCAGTGCATGATCATCACGTGATCAGTGCATGATCAGCCACGTGATCAGTGCATGATAGCCACGTGATCAGTGCATGATCAGTTACGTGAGCAGTGTATGATCAGCCACGTGATCAGTGCATGGTCAGACACGTGAACAGTGTATGATCAGCCACGTGATCAGTGCATGATATCCAAGTGATCAGTGCATGATCATCACGTGATCAGTGTATGATCAGCCACGTGAACAGTGCATGCTCAGTCACGTGATCTGGGCCTGCTGAGCTGCGTGATTACTGTCTGCTCATCTGCTTGACAATTGCCAGCTGAGCTGCACGATTCCTGCCTGTCATCTGCTTGACAATTGCCAGCTGTGCTGCGTAATTCCTGCCTGCTCAGCTGCTTGATTATTGCCAGCTGAGCAGCATGATTCCTCACACTGAGTTCCATGATTATTGCCTGCTGACTGTTTGATTCGTGCCTACTCAGCTCTTTGTTTATTGCCTCCAGAGGCACATGATCAGTGTATGATAGCAAACATGATCAGCGCATGATCAGTCACATGATCAGCGCCATTAAGTCACGTGATCACTACATGATAGTCATGTGATCAGTCCATGCTCAGTCACGGTATCAGTGCATGATCAGCCACGTGATCAGTGCATGATCTGTCACATGATTAGTGTATGATCATCCACGTGATCAGTGCATGGGCAGTCATGTGATCAGTGCATGATATAGACGTGATCAGTGCATGATCAGTCTCGTGATCAGTGCATGATAGCCACGTGATCAGTGCATGATCAGTCACGTGATCAGTGCATGATCAGTCACGTGACCAGTACATGGTAGCTACATGATCATTGCATGATCAGCCACGTGATCAGTGCATGATAGCCACGTGATCAGTGCATGATCAGTCACGTGATCAGTGCATGATCAGTCATGTGATCAGTGCATGATCAGCCACGTGATCAGTGCATGATCAGCCACGTGATCAGTGCATGATCAGCCACGTGATCAGTGCATGATCAGCCACGTGATCAGTGCATGATCAGTCACGTGATCAGTGCATGATCAGCCACGTGATCAGTGCATGACCAGGCACGTGATCAGTGTATGTCAGCCACGTGATCAGTGCATGATAGCCACGTGATCAGTGCATGATCAGTCACGTGATCAGTGCATGATCAGTCACGTGATCAGTGCATGATCAGCCACGTGATCAGTGCATGATCAGCCACGTGATCAGTGCATGATCAATTACGTGATCAGTGCATGATCAGTCACGTGACCAGTACATGGTAGCTACGTGATCATTGCATGATCAGCCACGTGATCAGTGCATGATAGCCACGTGATCAGTGCATGATAGCCACGTGATCAGTGCATGATCAGTCACGTGATCGTGTGTGATCAGCCACGTGATCAGTGCATGATATCCACGTGATCAGTGCATGACAGCCACGTGATCAGTGCATGATAGCCACGTGATCAGTGCATGATCAGTCACGTGATCATGTGTGATCAGCCACGTGATCAGTGCATGATGAGCCACGTGATCAGTGCATGATCAATTACGTGATCAGTGCATGATCAGTCACGTGACCAGTACATGGTTGCTACGTGATCAGTGCATGATCAGCCACGTGATCAGTGCATGATAGCCACGTGATCAGTGCATGATCAGTCACGTGATCAGTGCATGATCAGTCACGTGATCAGTGCATGATCATTCACGTGATCAGTGCATGATCAGTCACGTGACCAGTATATGGTTGCCACGTGATCATTCCATGACAGCCACGTGAGCAGTGCATGTTAGCCACGTGATGTGTGCATGAGTTACGTGAGCAGTGTATGATCAGCCACGTGATCAGTGCATGATATCCACGTGATCAGTGCATGATCATCACGTGATCAGTGTATGATCAGCCACGTGATCAGTGCATGATCAGCCACGTGATCAGTGCATGATCAGTCACGTGATCAGTGCATGATCAGTCACGTGATCAGTGCATGATAGCTACGTGATCAGTGCATGATCAGCCACGTGATCAGTGCATGATAGCCACGTGATCAGTGCATGATAGCCACGTGATCAGTGCATGATCAGTCACGTGATCAGTGCATGATCAGCCACGTGATCAGTGCATGATAGCCACGTGATCAGTGCATGATCAGCCACGTGATCAGTGCATGATAGCCACGTGATCAGTGCATGATCAGTCACGTGATCAGTGTGTGATCAGCCACGTGATCAGTGCATGATCAGCCACGTGATCAGTGCATGATCAGTCACGTGATCAGTGCATGATCAGTCACGTGACCAGTACATGGTAGCTACGTGATCATTGCATGATCAGCCACGTGATCAGTGCATGATAGCCACGTGATCAGTGCATGATCAGTCACGTGATCAGTGCATGATCAGTCACGTGATCAGTGCATGATCAGTCATGTGATCAGTACATGATAGCTGCGTGATCATGCATGATCAGCCACGTGATCAGTGCATGATAGCCACGTGATCAGTGCATGATCAGCCACGTGATCAGTGCATGATCAGTCACGTGATCAGTGCATGATCAGTCACGTGATCAGTGCATGATCAGCCACGTGATCAGTGCATGATCAGCCACGTGATCAGTGCATGATAGCCACGTGATCAGTGCATGATCAGTCACGTGATCAGTGCATGATCAGTCACGTGATCAGTGCATGATCAGCCACGTGATCAGTGCATGATCAGCCACGTGATCAGTGCATGATCAGTTACGTGATCAGTGCATGATCAGTCACGTGATCAGTGCATGATAGCTACGTGATCAGTGCATGATCAGCCACGTGATCAGTGCATGATAGCCACGTGATCAGTGCATGATCAGTCACGTGATCAGTGTGTGATCAGCCACGTGATCAGTGCATGATAGCCACGTGATCAGTGCATGATCAGCCACGTGATCAGTGCATGATCAGCCACGTGATCAGTGCATGATCAGTCACGTGATCATGTATGATCAGCCACGTGATCAGTGCATGATATCCAAGTGATCAGTGCATGATCATCACGTGATCCGTGTATGATCAGCCACGTGAACAGTGCATGCTCAGTCACGTGATCAGGGCCTGCTGAGCTGCGTGATTACTGTCTGCTCATCTGCTTGACAATTGCCAGCTGAGCTGCACGATTCCTGCCTGTCATCTGCTTGACAATTGCCAGCTGTGCTGCGTAATTCCTGCCTGCTCAGCTGCTTGATTATTGCCAGCTGAGCAGCATGATTCCTCACAGCTGAGTTCCATGATTATTGCCTGCTGACTGTTTGATTCGTGCCTACTCAGCTCTTTGTTTATTGCCTCCAGAGGCACATGATCAGTGTATGATAGCAAACATGATCAGTGCATGATCAGTCACATGATCAGCGCCATTAAGTCACGTGATCACTACATGATAGTCATGTGATCAGTCCATGCTCAGTCACGGTATCAGTGCATGATCAGCCACGTGATCAGTGCATGATCAGTCACGTGATCAGTGCATGATCAGTCACGTGATCAGTGCATGGTAGCTACGTGATCAGTGCATGATCAGCCACGTGATCAGTGCATGATAGCCACGTGATCAGTGCATGATAGCCACGTGATCAGTGCATGATCAGTCACGTGATACGTGTGTGATCAGCCACGTGATCAGTGCATGATAGCCACGTGATCAGTGCATGATCAGCCACGTGATCAGTGCATGATAGCCACGTGATCAGTGCATGATCAGTCACGTGATCATGTGTGATCAGCCACGTGATCAGTGCATGATAGCCACGTGATCAGTGCATGATCAATTACGTGATCAGTGCATGATCAGTCACGTGACCAGTACATGGTTGCTACGTGATCGTGCATGATCAGCCACGTGATCAGTGCATGATAGCCACGTGATCAGTGCATGATCAGCCACGTGATCAGTGCATGATCAGTCACGTGATCAGTGCATGATCAGCCACGTGATCAGTGCATGATCAGTCACGTGATCAGTGCATGATCAGTTACGTGATCAGTGCATGATCAGTCACGTGACCAGTGCATGATAGCCACGTGATCAGTGCATGATCAGCCACGTGATCAGTGCATGATAGCCACGTGATCAGTGCATGATAGCCACGTGATCAGTGCATGATCAGTCACGTGATCGTGTGTGATCAGCCACGTGATCAGTGCATGATAGCCACGTGATCAGTGCATGATCAGCCACGTGATCAGTGCATGATAGCCACGTGATCAGTGCATGATCAGTTACGTGAGCAGTGTATGATCAGCCACGTGATCAGTGCATGGTCAGACACGTGAACAGTGTATGATCAGCCACGTGATCAGTGCATGATATCCAAGTGATCAGTGCATGATCATCACGTGATCAGTGTATGATCAGCCACGTGAACAGTGCATGCTCAGTCACGTGATCTGGGCCTGCTGAGCTGCGTGATTACTGTCTGCTCATCTGCTTGACAATTGCCAGCTGAGCTGCACGATTCCTGCCTGTCATCTGCTTGACAATTGCCAGCTGTGCTGCGTAATTCCTGCCTGCTCAGCTGCTTGATTATTGCCAGCTGAGCAGCATGATTCCTCACACCTGAGTTCCATGATTATTGCCTGCTGACTGTTTGATTCGTGCCTACTCAGCTCTTTGTTTATTGCCTCCAGAGGCACATGATCAGTGTATGATAGCAAACATGATCAGCGCATGATCAGTCACATGATCAGCGCCATTAAGTCACGTGATCACTACATGATAGTCATGTGATCAGTCCATGCTCAGTCACGGTATCAGTGCATGATCAGCCACGTGATCAGTGCATGATCTGTCACAAGATTAGTGTATGATCATCCACGTGATCAGTGCATGGGCAGTCATGTGATCAGTGCATGATATAGACGTGATCAGTGCATGATCAGTCTCGTGATCAGTGCATGATAGCCACGTGATCAGTGCATGATCAGTCACCTGATGGGTGTATGATCATTCACGTGACCTGTACATGGTAGCTACATGATCATTGCATGATCAGCCACGTGAGTAGTGCATGATAGCCACGTGATCACTGCATGATCAGTCACGTGATCAGTGCATGATCAGTCATGTGACCAGTACATGGTAGCTGCGTGATCATGGCATGATCAGCCACGTGAGCAGTGCATGATAGCCACGTGATCAGTGCATGATCAGACACGTGATCAGTGCATGATCAGTCACGTGATCAGTGCATGATCAGCCACGTGATCAGTGCATGATCAGGCACGTGATCAGTGTATGTCAGCCAAGTGATCAGTGCATGATAGCCACGTGATCAGTGCATGATCAGTCACGTGATCAGTGCATGATCAGTTATGTGATCAGTGCATGATCAGCCACGTGATCAGTGCATGATCAGCCACATGATCAGTGCATGATCAATTACGTGATCAGTGCATGATCAGTCACGTGACCAGTACATGGTAGCTACGTGATCATTGCATGATCAGCCACGTGATCAGTGCATGATAGCCACGTGATCAGTGCATGATAGCCACGTGATCAGTGCATGATCAGTCATGTGATACGTGTGTGATCAGCCACGTGATCAGTGCATGATATCCACGTGATCAGTGCATGACAGCCACGTGATCAGTGCATGAGAGCCACGTGATCAGTGCATGATCAGTCACGTGATACATGTGTGATCAGCCACGTGATCAGTGCATGATGAGCCACGTGATCAGTGCAGGATCAATTACGTGATCAGTGCATGATCAGTCACGTGACCAGTACATGGTTGCTACGTGATCGTTGCATGATCAGCCACGTGAGCAGAGCATGATAGCCACGTGATCAGTGCATGATCAGTCACGTGATCAGTACATGATCAGTCACGTGAACAGTGCATGATCATTTACGTGATCTTTGCATGATCAGTCACGTGACCAGTATATGGTTGCTACGTGATCATTCCATGACGAGCCACGTGAGCAGTGCATGATAGCCACGTGATGTGTGCATGAGTTACGTGAGCAGAGTATGATCAGCCACGTGATCAGTGCATGAGTGCCACGTGATCAGTGCATGATATGTCACGTGACAGGTGTGTGATCAGCCACGTGAACAGTGCATGTTCAGCCACGTGATCAGTGCATGATAGCCACGTGATCAGTGCATGATCAGTTACGTGAGCAGTGTATGATCAGCCACGTGATCAGTGCATGGTCAGACACGTGAACAGTGTATGATCAGCCACGTGATCAGTGCATGATATCCAAGTGATCAGTGCATGATCATCACGTGATCAGTGTATGATCAGCCACGTGAACAGTGCATGCTCAGTCACGTGATCTGGGCCTGCTGAGCTGCGTGATTACTGTCTGCTCATCTGCTTGACAATTGCCAGCTGAGCTGCACGATTCCTGCCTGTCATCTGCTTGACAATTGCCAGCTGTGCTGCGTAATTCCTGCCTGCTCAGCTGCTTGATTATTGCCAGCTGAGCAGCATGATTCCTCACAGCTGAGTTCCATGATTATTGCCTGCTGACTGTTTGATTCGTGCCTACTCAGCTCTTTGTTTATTGCCTCCAGAGGCACATGATCAGTGTATGATAGCAAACATGATCAGCGCATGATCAGTCACATGATCAGCGCCATTAAGTCACGTGATCACTACATGATAGTCATGTGATCAGTCCATGCTCAGTCACGGTATCAGTGCATGATCAGCCACGTGATCAGTGCATGATCTGTCACAAGATTAGTGTATGATCATCCACGTGATCAGTGCATGGGCAGTCATGTGATCAGTGCATGATATAGACGTGATCAGTGCATGATCAGTCTCGTGATCAGTGCATGATAGCCACGTGATCAGTGCATGATCAGTCACCTGATGGGTGTATGATCATTCACGTGACCTGTACATGGTAGCTACATGATCATTGCATGATCAGCCACGTGAGTAGTGCATGATAGCCACGTGATCACTGCATGATCAGTCACGTGATCAGTGCATGATCAGTCACGTGATCAGTGCATGATCAGTCACGTGATCAGTGCATGATAGCCACGTGATCAGTGCATGATCAGCCACGTGATCAGTGCATGATAGCCACGTGATCAGTGCATGATCAGCCACGTGATCAGTGCATGATCAGCCACGTGATCAGTGCATGATCAGTCACGTGATCAGTGCATGATCAGCCACGTGATCAGTGCATGATAGCCACGTGATCAGTGCATGATCAGCCACGTGATCAGTGCATGATCAGCCACGTGATCAGTGCATGATCAGTCACGTGATCATGTGTGATCAGCCACGTGATCAGTGCATGATCAGCCACGTGATCAGTGCATGATCAATTACGTGATCAGTGCATGATCAGTCACGTGACCAGTACATGGTAGCTACGTGATCGTTGCATGATCAGCCACGTGATCAGTGCATGATAGCCACGTGATCAGTGCATGATCAGTCACGTGATCAGTGCATGATCAGTCACGTGATCAGTGCATGATCAGCCACGTGATCAGTGCATGATCAGTCACGTGACCAGTGCATGGTAGCTACGTGATCATGCATGATCAGCCACGTGATCAGTGCATGATAGCCACGTGATCAGTGCATGAGTCACGTGATCAGTGCATGATCAGCCACGTGATCAGTGCATGAGTGCCACGTGATCAGTGCATGATCAGTCACGTGACAGTGCATGATCAGCCACGTGATCAGTGCATGATCAGCCACGTGATCAGTGCATGATAGCCACGTGATCAGTGCATGATAGCCACGTGATCAGTGCATGATCAGTCACGTGATCAGTGCATGATCAGCCACGTGATCAGTGCATGATAGCCACGTGATCAGTGCATGATCAGCCACGTGATCAGTGCATGATGCCACGTGATCAGTGCATGATAGTCACGTGATCAGTGTGTGATCAGCCACGTGATCAGTGCATGATCAGCCACGTGATCAGTGCATGATAGCCACGTGATCAGTGCATGATCAGACACGTGAACAGTGTATGATCAGCCACGTGATCAGTGCATGATATCCAAGTGATCAGTGCATGATCATCACGTGATCAGTGTATGATCAGCCACGTGAACAGTGCATGCTCAGTCACGTGATCAGGGCCTGCTGAGCTGCGTGATTACTGTCTGCTCATCTGCTTGACAATTGCCAGCTGAGCTGCACGATTCCTGCCTGTCATCTGCTTGACAATTGCCAGCTGTGCTGCGTAATTCCTGCCTGCTCAGCTGCTTGATTATTGCCAGCTGAGCAGCATGATTCCTCACACCTGAGTTCCATGATTATTGCCTGCTGACTGTTTGATTCGTGCCTACTCAGCTCTTTGTTTATTGCCTCCAGAGGCACATGATCAGTGTATGATAGCAAACATGATCAGCGCATGATCAGTCACATGATCAGCGCCATTAAGTCACGTGATCACTACATGATAGTCATGTGATCAGTCCATGCTCAGTCACGGTATCAGTGCATGATCAGCCACGTGATCAGTGCATGATCTGTCACATGATTAGTGTATGATCATCCACGTGATCAGTGCATGGGCAGTCATGTGATCAGTGCATGATATAGACGTGATCAGTGCATGATCAGTCACGTGATCAGTGCATGATAGCCACGTGATCAGTGCATGATCAGTCACCTGATGGGTGTATGATCATTCACGTGACCTGTACATGGTAGCTACATGATCATTGCATGATCAGCCACGTGAGTAGTGCATGATAGCCACGTGATCAGTGCATGATCAGTCACGTGATCAGTGCATGATCAGTCACGTGATCAGTGCATGATCAGCCACGTGATCAGTGCATGATCAGTCACGTGATCAGTGCATGATATAGACGTGATCAGTGCATGATCAGTCACGTGATCAGTGCATGATAGCCACGTGATCAGTGCATGATCAGTCACGTGATCAGTGCATGATCAGTCACGTGATCAGTGCATGATAGCTACGTGATCAGTGCATGATCAGCCACGTGATCAGTGCATGATAGCCACGTGATCAGTGCATGATCAGTCACGTGATCAGTGCATGATCAGTCACGTGATCAGTGCATGTAGCTGCGTGATCATGCATGATCAGCCACGTGATCAGTGCATGATAGCCACGTGATCAGTGCATGATCAGTCACGTGATCAGTGCATGATCAGTCACGTGATCAGTGCATGATCAGCCACGTGATCAGTGCATGATCAGCCACGTGATCAGTGCATGATCAGCCACGTGATCAGTGCATGATAGCCACGTGATCAGTGCATGATCAGTCACGTGATCAGTGCATGGTAGCTGCGTGATCATGCATGATCAGCCACGTGATCAGTGCATGATAGCCACGTGATCAGTGCATGATCAGTCACGTGATCAGTGCATGATCAGTCACGTGATCAGTGCATGATCAGCCACGTGATCAGTGCATGATCAGGCACGTGATCAGTGCATGATCAGCCACGTGATCAGTGCATGATAGCCACGTGATCAGTGCATGATCAGTCACGTGATCAGTGCATGATCAGTCACGTGATCAGTGCATGATCAGCCACGTGATCAGTGCATGATCAGCCACGTGATCAGTGCATGATCAATTACGTGATCAGTGCATGATCAGTCACGTGATCAGTACATGGTAGCTACGTGATCATTGCATGATCAGCCACGTGATCAGTGCATGATAGCCACGTGATCAGTGCATGATAGCCACGTGATCAGTGCATGATCAGTCATGTGATACGTGTGTGATCAGCCACGTGATCAGTGCATGATATCCACGTGATCAGTGCATGACAGCCACGTGATCAGTGCATGAAGCCACGTGATCAGTGCATGATCAGTCACGTGATACATGTGTGATCAGCCACGTGATCAGTGCATGATGAGCCACGTGATCAGTGCATGATCAATTACGTGATCAGTGCATGATCAGTCACGTGACCAGTACATGGTTGCTACGTGATCGTTGCATGATCAGCCACGTGAGCAGTGCATGATAGCCACGTGATCAGTGCATGATCAGTCACGTGATCAGTACATGATCAGTCACGTGAACAGTGCATGATCATTTACGTGATCAGTGCATGATCAGTCACGTGACCAGTATATGGTAGCTACGTGATCATTCCATGACGAGCCACGTGAGCAGTGCATGATAGCCACGTGATCAGTGCATGAGTTACGTGAGCAGAGTATGATCAGCCACGTGATCAGTGCATGAGTGCCACGTGATCAGTGCATGATATGTCACGTGACAGGTGTGTGATCAGCCACGTGAACAGTGCATGTTCAGCCACGTGATCAGTGCATGATAGCCACGTGATCAGTGCATGATCAGTTACGTGAGCAGTGTATGATCAGCCACGTGATCAGTGCATGATCAGACACGTGATCAGTGTATGATCAGCCACGTGATCAGTGCATGCTCAGTCACGTGATCTGGGCCTGCTGAGCTGCGTGATTACTGTCTGCTCATCTGCTTGACAATTGCCAGCTGAGCTGCACGATTCCTGCCTGTCATCTGCTTGACAATTGCCAGCTGTGCTGCGTAATTCCTGCCTGCTCAGCTGCTTGATTATTGCCAGCTGAGCAGCATGATTCCTCACACCTGAGTTCCATGATTATTGCCTGCTGACTGTTTGATTCGTGCCTACTCAGCTCTTTGTTTATTGCCTCCAGAGGCACATGATCAGTGTATGATAGCAAACATGATCAGCGCATGATCAGTCACATGATCAGCGCCATTAAGTCACGTGATCACTACATGATAGTCATGTGATCAGTCCATGCTCAGTCACGGTATCAGTGCATGATCAGCCACGTGATCAGTGCATGATCTGTCACAAGATTAGTGTATGATCATCCACGTGATCAGTGCATGGGCAGTCATGTGATCAGTGCATGATATAGACGTGATCAGTGCATGATCAGTCTCGTGATCAGTGCATGATAGCCACGTGATCAGTGCATGATCAGTCACCTGATGGGTGTATGATCAGTCACGTGACCAGTACATGGTAGCTACGTGATCATTGCATGATCAGCCACGTGATCAGTGCATGATAGCCACGTGATCAGTGCATGATCAGTCACGTGATCAGTGCATGATCAGTCACGTGATCAGTGCATGATCAGTCACGTGATCAGTGCATGATCAGCCACGTGATCAGTGCATGATCAGCCACGTGATCAGTGCATGATCAGTCACGTGATCAGTGCATGATCAGTCACGTGATCAGTGCATGATAGCCACGTGATCAGTGCATGATCAGCCACGTGATCAGTGCATGATAGCCACGTGATCAGTGCATGATAGCCACGTGATCAGTGCATGATCAGCCACGTGATCAGTGCATGATCAGTCACGTGATCAGTGCATGATCAGCCACGTGATCAGTGCATGATCAGCCACGTGATCAGTGCATGATCAGCCACGTGATCAGTGCATGATCAGTCACGTGATCAGTGCATGATAGCACGTGATCAGTGCATGATCAGCCACGTGATCAGTGCATGATGAGCCACGTGATCAGTGCATGATCAATTACGTGATCAGTGCATGATCAGTCACGTGACCAGTACATGGTTGCTACGTGATCGTTGCATGATCAGCCACGTGAGCAGTGCATGATAGCCACGTGATCAGTGCATGATCAGTCACGTGATCAGTACATGATCAGTCACGTGAACAGTGCATGATCAGTTACGTGATCAGTGCATGATCAGTCACGTGACCAGTATATGGTTGCTACGTGATCATTCCATGACGAGCCACGTGAGCAGTGCATGATAGCCACGTGATGTGTGCATGAGTTACGTGAGCAGAGTATGATCAGCCACGTGATCAGTGCATGAGTGCCACGTGATCAGTGCATGATATGTCACGTGACAGGTGTGTGATCAGCCACGTGAACAGTGCATGTTCAGCCACGTGATCAGTGCATGATAGCCACGTGATCAGTGCATGATCAGTTACGTGAGCAGTGTATGATCAGCCACGTGATCAGTGCATGGTCAGACACGTGAACAGTGTATGATCAGCCACGTGATCAGTGCATGATATCCAAGTGATCAGTGCATGATCATCACGTGATCAGTGTATGATCAGCCACGTGAACAGTGCATGCTCAGTCACGTGATCTGGGCCTGCTGAGCTGCGTGATTACTGTCTGCTCATCTGCTTGACAATTGCCAGCTGAGCTGCACGATTCCTGCCTGTCATCTGCTTGACAATTGCCAGCTGTGCTGCGTAATTCCTGCCTGCTCAGCTGCTTGATTATTGCCAGCTGAGCAGCATGATTCCTCACACCTGAGTTCCATGATTATTGCCTGCTGACTGTTTGATTCGTGCCTACTCAGCTCTTTGTTTATTGCCTCCAGAGGCACATGATCAGTGTATGATAGCAAACATGATCAGCGCATGATCAGTCACATGATCAGCGCCATTAAGTCACGTGATCACTACATGATAGTCATGTGATCAGTCCATGCTCAGTCACGGTATCAGTGCATGATCAGCCACGTGATCAGTGCATGATCTGTCACAAGATTAGTGTATGATCATCCACGTGATCAGTGCATGGGCAGTCATGTGATCAGTGCATGATATAGACGTGATCAGTGCATGATCAGTCTCGTGATCAGTGCATGATAGCCACGTGATCAGTGCATGATCAGTCACCTGATGGGTGTATGATCATTCACGTGACCTGTACATGGTAGCTACATGATCATTGCATGATCAGCCACGTGAGTAGTGCATGATAGCCACGTGATCACTGCATGATCAGTCACGTGATCAGTGCATGATCAGTCATGTGACCAGTACATGGTAGCTGCGTGATCATGGCATGATCAGCCACGTGAGCAGTGCATGATAGCCACGTGATCAGTGCATGATCAGACACGTGATCAGTGCATGATCAGTCACGTGATCAGTGCATGATCAGCCACGTGATCAGTGCATGACCAGGCACGTGATCAGTGTATGTCCAGCCAAGTGATCAGTGCATGATAGCCACGTGATCAGTGCATGATCAGTCACGTGATCAGTGCATGATCAGTTATGTGATCAGTGTATGATCAGCCACGTGATCAGTGCATGATCAGCCACATGATCAGTGCATGATCAATTACGTGATCAGTGCATGATCAGTCACGTGACCAGTACATGGTAGCTACGTGATCATTGCATGATCAGCCACGTGATCAGTGCATGATAGCCACGTGATCAGTGCATGATAGCCACGTGATCAGTGCATGATCAGTCATGTGATACGTGTGTGATCAGCCACGTGATCAGTGCATGATATCCACGTGATCAGTGCATGACAGCCACGTGATCAGTGCATGAGAGCCACGTGATCAGTGCATGATCAGTCACGTGATACATGTGTGATCAGCCACGTGATCAGTGCATGATGAGCCACGTGATCAGTGCAGGATCAATTACGTGATCAGTGCATGATCAGTCACGTGACCAGTACATGGTTGCTACGTGATCGTTGCATGATCAGCCACGTGAGCAGAGCATGATAGCCACGTGATCAGTGCATGATCAGTCACGTGATCAGTACATGATCAGTCACGTGAACAGTGCATGATCATTTACGTGATCTTTGCATGATCAGTCACGTGACCAGTATATGGTTGCTACGTGATCATTCCATGACGAGCCACGTGAGCAGTGCATGATAGCCACGTGATGTGTGCATGAGTTACGTGAGCAGAGTATGATCAGCCACGTGATCAGTGCATGAGTGCCACGTGATCAGTGCATGATATGTCACGTGACAGGTGTGTGATCAGCCACGTGAACAGTGCATGTTCAGCCACGTGATCAGTGCATGATAGCCACGTGATCAGTGCATGATCAGTTACGTGAGCAGTGTATGATCAGCCACGTGATCAGTGCATGGTCAGACACGTGAACAGTGTATGATCAGCCACGTGATCAGTGCATGATATCCAAGTGATCAGTGCATGATCATCACGTGATCAGTGTATGATCAGCCACGTGAACAGTGCATGCTCAGTCACGTGATCTGGGCCTGCTGAGCTGCGTGATTACTGTCTGCTCATCTGCTTGACAATTGCCAGCTGAGCTGCACGATTCCTGCCTGTCATCTGCTTGACAATTGCCAGCTGTGCTGCGTAATTCCTGCCTGCTCAGCTGCTTGATTATTGCCAGCTGAGCAGCATGATTCCTCACAGCTGAGTTCCATGATTATTGCCTGCTGACTGTTTGATTCGTGCCTACTCAGCTCTTTGTTTATTGCCTCCAGAGGCACATGATCAGTGTATGATAGCAAACATGATCAGCGCATGATCAGTCACATGATCAGCGCCATTAAGTCACGTGATCACTACATGATAGTCATGTGATCAGTCCATGCTCAGTCACGGTATCAGTGCATGATCAGCCACGTGATCAGTGCATGATCTGTCACAAGATTAGTGTATGATCATCCACGTGATCAGTGCATGGGCAGTCATGTGATCAGTGCATGATATAGACGTGATCAGTGCATGATCAGTCTCGTGATCAGTGCATGATAGCCACGTGATCAGTGCATGATCAGTCACCTGATGGGTGTATGATCATTCACGTGACCTGTACATGGTAGCTACATGATCATTGCATGATCAGCCACGTGAGTAGTTCATGATAGCCACGTGATCACTGCATGATCAGTCACGTGATCAGTGCATGATCAGTCATGTGACCAGTACATGGTAGCTGCGTGATCATGGCATGATCAGCCACGTGAGCAGTGCATGATAGCCACGTGATCAGTGCATGATCAGACACGTGATCAGTGCATGATCAGTCACGTGATCAGTGCATGATCAGCCACGTGATCAGTGCATGACCAGGCACGTGATCAGTGTATGTCAGCCAAGTGATCAGTGCATGATAGCCACGTGATCAGTGCATGATCAGTCACGTGATCAGTGCATGATCAGTTATGTGATCAGTGTATGATCAGCCACGTGATCAGTGCATGATCAGCCACATGATCAGTGCATGATCAATTACGTGATCAGTGCATGATCAGTCACGTGACCAGTACATGGTAGCTACGTGATCATTGCATGATCAGCCACGTGATCAGTGCATGATAGCCACGTGATCAGTGCATGATAGCCACGTGATCAGTGCATGATCAGTCATGTGATACGTGTGTGATCAGCCACGTGATCAGTGCATGATATCCACGTGATCAGTGCATGACAGCCACGTGATCAGTGCATGAGAGCCACGTGATCAGTGCATGATCAGTCACGTGATACATGTGTGATCAGCCACGTGATCAGTGCATGATGAGCCACGTGATCAGTGCAGGATCAATTACGTGATCAGTGCATGATCAGTCACGTGACCAGTACATGGTTGCTACGTGATCGTTGCATGATCAGCCACGTGAGCAGAGCATGATAGCCACGTGATCAGTGCATGATCAGTCACGTGATCAGTACATGATCAGTCACGTGAACAGTGCATGATCATTTACGTGATCTTTGCATGATCAGTCACGTGACCAGTATATGGTTGCTACGTGATCATTCCATGACGAGCCACGTGAGCAGTGCATGATAGCCACGTGATGTGTGCATGAGTTACGTGAGCAGAGTATGATCAGCCACGTGATCAGTGCATGAGTGCCACGTGATCAGTGCATGATATGTCACGTGACAGGTGTGTGATCAGCCACGTGAACAGTGCATGTTCAGCCACGTGATCAGTGCATGATAGCCACGTGATCAGTGCATGATCAGTTACGTGAGCAGTGTATGATCAGCCACGTGATCAGTGCATGGTCAGACACGTGAACAGTGTATGATCAGCCACGTGATCAGTGCATGATATCCAAGTGATCAGTGCATGATCATCACGTGATCAGTGTATGATCAGCCACGTGAACAGTGCATGCTCAGTCACGTGATCTGGGCCTGCTGAGCTGCGTGATTACTGTCTGCTCATCTGCTTGACAATTGCCAGCTGAGCTGCACGATTCCTGCCTGTCATCTGCTTGACAATTGCCAGCTGTGCTGCGTAATTCCTGCCTGCTCAGCTGCTTGATTATTGCCAGCTGAGCAGCATGATTCCTCACACCTGAGTTCCATGATTATTGCCTGCTGACTGTTTGATTCGTGCCTACTCAGCTCTTTGTTTATTGCCTCCAGAGGCACATGATCAGTGTATGATAGCAAACATGATCAGCGCATGATCAGTCACATGATCAGCGCCATTAAGTCACGTGATCACTACATGATAGTCATGTGATCAGTCCATGCTCAGTCACGGTATCAGTGCATGATCAGCCACGTGATCAGTGCATGATCTGTCACAAGATTAGTGTATGATCATCCACGTGATCAGTGCATGGGCAGTCATGTGATCAGTGCATGATATAGACGTGATCAGTGCATGATCAGTCTCGTGATCAGTGCATGATAGCCACGTGATCAGTGCATGATCAGTCACCTGATGGGTGTATGATCATTCACGTGACCTGTACATGGTAGCTACATGATCATTGCATGATCAGCCACGTGAGTAGTGCATGATAGCCACGTGATCACTGCATGATCAGTCACGTGATCAGTGCATGATCAGTCATGTGACCAGTACATGGTAGCTGCGTGATCATGGCATGATCAGCCACGTGAGCAGTGCATGATAGCCACGTGATCAGTGCATGATCAGACACGTGATCAGTGCATGATCAGTCACGTGATCAGTGCATGATCAGCCACGTGATCAGTGCATGATCAGGCACGTGATCAGTGTATGTCAGCCACGTGATCAGTGCATGATAGCCACGTGATCAGTGCATGATCAGTCACGTGATCAGTGCATGATCAGTCACGTGATCAGTGCATGATCAGCCACGTGATCAGTGCATGATCAGCCACATGATCAGTGCATGATCAATTACGTGATCAGTGCATGATCAGTCACGTGACCAGTACATGATAGCTACGTGATCATTGCATGATCAGCCACGTGATCAGTGCATGATAGCCACGTGATCAGTGCATGATAGCCACGTGATCAGTGCATGATCAGTCATGTGATACGTGTGTGATCAGCCACGTGATCAGTGCATGATATCCACGTGATCAGTGCATGACAGCCACGTGATCAGTGCATGAGAGCCACGTGATCAGTGCATGATCAGTCACGTGATCATGTGTGATCAGCCACGTGATCAGTGCATGATGAGCCACGTGATCAGTGCATGATCAATTACGTGATCAGTGCATGATCAGTCACGTGACCAGTACATGGTTGCTACGTGATCGTTGCATGATCAGCCACGTGAGCAGTGCATGATAGCCACGTGATCAGTGCATGATCAGTCACGTGATCAGTGCATGATCAGTCACGTGATCAGTGCATGATCATTTACGTGATCAGTGCATGATCAGTCACGTGACCAGTATATGGTTGCTACGTGATCATTGCATGACAGCCACGTGATCAGTGCATGATAGCCACGTGATGTGTGCATGAGTTACGTGATCAGTGTATGATCAGCCACGTGATCAGTGCATGAGTGCCACGTGATCAGTGCATGATATGTCACGTGACAGTGTGTGATCAGCCACGTGATCAGTGCATGATCAGCCACGTGATCAGTGCATGATAGCCACGTGATCAGTGCATGATCAGTTACGTGATCAGTGCATGATCAGCCACGTGATCAGTGCATGATCAGACACGTGATCAGTGCATGATCAGCCACGTGATCAGTGCATGATAGCCACGTGATCAGTGCATGATCAGTCACGTGATCAGTGCATGATCAGCCACGTGATCAGTGCATGATCAGTCACGTGATCAGTGCATGATAGCTACGTGATCAGTGCATGATCAGCCACGTGATCAGTGCATGATAGCCACGTGATCAGTGCATGATAGCCACGTGATCAGTGCATGATCAGTCACGTGATCAGTGCATGATCAGCCACGTGATCAGTGCATGATCAGTCACGTGATCAGTGCATGATCAGCCACGTGATCAGTGCATGATCAGTCACGTGATCAGTGCATGATCAGACGTGATCAGTGCATGATCAGACACGTGATCAGTGCATGATCAGCCACGTGATCAGTGCATGATATCCACGTGATCAGTGCATGATCATCACGTGATCAGTGTATGATCAGCCACGTGAACAGTGCATGCTCAGTCACGTGATCAGGGCCTGCTGAGCTGCGTGATTACTGTCTGCTCATCTGCTTGACAATTGCCAGCTGAGCTGCACGATTCCTGCCTGTCATCTGCTTGACAATTGCCAGCTGTGCTGCGTAATTCCTGCCTGCTCAGCTGCTTGATTATTGCCAGCTGAGCAGCATGATTCCTCACACCTGAGTTCCATGATTATTGCCTGCTGACTGTTTGATTCGTGCCTACTCAGCTCTTTGTTTATTGCCTCCAGAGGCACATGATCAGTGTATGATAGCAAACATGATCAGTGCATGATCAGTCACATGATCAGTGCCATTAAGTCACGTGATCACTACATGATAGTCATGTGATCAGTCCATGATCAGTCACGTATCAGTGCATGATCAGCCACGTGATCAGTGCATGATCAGCCACGTGATCAGTGCATGATCAGCCACGTGATCAGTGCATGATCAGTCACGTGATCAGTGCATGATCAGTCACGTGATCAGTGCATGATCAGCCACGTGATCAGTGCATGATAGCCACGTGATCAGTGCATGATCAGTCACGTGATCAGTGCATGATCAGCCACGTGATCAGTGCATGATCAGCCACGTGATCAGTGCATGATCAGCCACGTGATCAGTGCATGATAGTCACGTGATCAGTGCATGATCAGACGTGATCAGTGCATGATCAGTCACGTGATCAGTGCATGATAGCCACGTGATCAGTGCATGATCAGTCACGTGATCAGTGCATGATCAGTCACGTGATCAGTGCATGGTAGCTACGTGATCAGTGCATGATCAGCCACGTGATCAGTGCATGATAGCCACGTGATCAGTGCATGATCAGTCACGTGATCAGTGCATGATCAGTCACGTGATCAGTGCATGATAGCTGCGTGATCATGCATGATCAGCCACGTGATCAGTGCATGATAGCCACGTGATCAGTGCATGATCAGTCACGTGATCAGTGCATGATCAGTCACGTGATCAGTGCATGATCAGCCACGTGATCAGTGCATGATCAGCCACGTGATCAGTGCATGATCAGCCACGTGATCAGTGCATGATAGCCACGTGATCAGTGCATGATCAGCCACGTGATCAGTGCATGATAGCCACGTGATCAGTGCATGATCAGCCACGTGATCAGTGCATGATCAGTCACGTGATCAGTGCATGATCAGCCACGTGATCAGTGCATGATCAGTCACGTGATCAGTGCATGATCAGCCACGTGATCAGTGCATGATAGCCACGTGATCAGTGCATGAGTCACGTGATAGTGTATGATCAGCCACGTGATCAGTGCATGATGCCACGTGATCAGTGCATGATAGTCACGTGATCAGTGCATGATCAGCCACGTGATCAGTGCATGATCAGCCACGTGATCAGTGCATGATAGCCACGTGATCAGTGCATGATCAGTTACGTGATCAGTGCATGATCAGCCACGTGATCAGTGCATGATCAGCCACGTGATCAGTGCATGATCAGCCACGTGATCAGTGCATGATCAGTCACGTGATCAGTGCATGATAGCTACGTGATCATTGCATGATCAGCCACGTGATCAGTGCATGATAGCCACGTGATCAGTGCATGATAGCCACGTGATCAGTGCATGATCAGTCATGTGATACGTGTGTGATCAGCCACGTGATCAGTGCATGATATCCACGTGATCAGTGCATGACAGCCACGTGATCAGTGCATGAGAGCCACGTGATCAGTGCATGATCAGTCACGTGATACATGTGTGATCAGCCACGTGATCAGTGCATGATGAGCCACGTGATCAGTGCAGGATCAATTACGTGATCAGTGCATGATCAGTCACGTGACCAGTACATGGTTGCTACGTGATCGTTGCATGATCAGCCACGTGAGCAGAGCATGATAGCCACGTGATCAGTGCATGATCAGTCACGTGATCAGTACATGATCAGTCACGTGAACAGTGCATGATCATTTACGTGATCTTTGCATGATCAGTCACGTGACCAGTATATGGTTGCTACGTGATCATTCCATGACGAGCCACGTGAGCAGTGCATGATAGCCACGTGATGTGTGCATGAGTTACGTGAGCAGAGTATGATCAGCCACGTGATCAGTGCATGAGTGCCACGTGATCAGTGCATGATATGTCACGTGACAGGTGTGTGATCAGCCACGTGAACAGTGCATGTTCAGCCACGTGATCAGTGCATGATAGCCACGTGATCAGTGCATGATCAGTTACGTGAGCAGTGTATGATCAGCCACGTGATCAGTGCATGGTCAGACACGTGAACAGTGTATGATCAGCCACGTGATCAGTGCATGATATCCAAGTGATCAGTGCATGATCATCACGTGATCAGTGTATGATCAGCCACGTGAACAGTGCATGCTCAGTCACGTGATCTGGGCCTGCTGAGCTGCGTGATTACTGTCTGCTCATCTGCTTGACAATTGCCAGCTGAGCTGCACGATTCCTGCCTGTCATCTGCTTGACAATTGCCAGCTGTGCTGCGTAATTCCTGCCTGCTCAGCTGCTTGATTATTGCCAGCTGAGCAGCATGATTCCTCACACCTGAGTTCCATGATTATTGCCTGCTGACTGTTTGATTCGTGCCTACTCAGCTCTTTGTTTATTGCCTCCAGAGGCACATGATCAGTGTATGATAGCAAACATGATCAGCGCATGATCAGTCACATGATCAGCGCCATTAAGTCACGTGATCACTACATGATAGTCATGTGATCAGTCCATGCTCAGTCACGGTATCAGTGCATGATCAGCCACGTGATCAGTGCATGATCTGTCACAAGATTAGTGTATGATCATCCACGTGATCAGTGCATGGGCAGTCATGTGATCAGTGCATGATATAGACGTGAACAGTGCATGATCAGTCTCGTGATCAGTGCATGATAGCCACGTGATCAGTGCATGATCAGTCACCTGATGGGTGTATGATCATTCACGTGACCTGTACATGGTAGCTACATGATCATTGCATGATCAGCCACGTGAGTAGTTCATGATAGCCACGTGATCACTGCATGATCAGTCACGTGATCAGTGCATGATCAGTCATGTGACCAGTACATGGTAGCTGCGTGATCATGGCATGATCAGCCACGTGAGCAGTGCATGATAGCCACGTGATCAGTGCATGATCAGTCACGTGATCAGTGCATGATCAGCCACGTGATCAGTGCATGATCAGGCACGTGATCAGTGCATGATCAGCCACGTGATCAGTGCATGATAGCCACGTGATCAGTGCATGATCAGTCACGTGATCAGTGCATGATCAGTTATGTGATCAGTGTATGATCAGCCACGTGATCAGTGCATGATCAGCCACATGATCAGTGCATGATCAATTACGTGATCAGTGCATGATCAGTCACGTGACCAGTACATGGTAGCTACGTGATCATTGCCTGATCAGCCACGTGATCAGTGCATGATAGCCACGTGATCAGTGCATGATAGCCACGTGATCAGTGCATGATCAGTCATGTGATACGTGTGTGATCAGCCACGTGATCAGTGCATGATATCCACGTGATCAGTGCATGACAGCCACGTGATCAGTGCATGAGAGCCACGTGATCAGTGCATGATCAGTCACGTGATACATGTGTGATCAGCCACGTGATCAGTGCATGATGAGCCACGTGATCAGTGCAGGATCAATTACGTGATCAGTGCATGATCAGTCACGTGACCAGTACATGGTTGCTACGTGATCGTTGCATGATCAGCCACGTGAGCAGAGCATGATAGCCACGTGATCAGTGCATGATCAGTCACGTGATCAGTACATGATCAGTCACGTGAACAGTGCATGATCATTTACGTGATCTTTGCATGATCAGTCACGTTACCAGTATATGGTTGCTACGTGATCATTCCATGACGAGCCACGTGAGCAGTGCATGATAGCCACGTGATGTGTGCATGAGTTACGTGAGCAGAGTATGATCAGCCACGTGATCAGTGCATGAGTGCCACGTGATCAGTGCATGATATGTCACGTGACAGGTGTGTGATCAGCCACGTGAACAGTGCATGTTCAGCCACGTGATCAGTGCATGATAGCCACGTGATCAGTGCATGATCAGTTACGTGAGCAGTGTATGATCAGCCACGTGATCAGTGCATGATCAGATCACGTGATCAGTGTATGATCAGCCACGTGATCAGTGCATGCTCAGTCACGTGATCTGGGCCTGCTGAGCTGCGTGATTACTGTCTGCTCATCTGCTTGACAATTGCCAGCTGAGCTGCACGATTCCTGCCTGTCATCTGCTTGACAATTGCCAGCTGTGCTGCGTAATTCCTGCCTGCTCAGCTGCTTGATTATTGCCAGCTGAGCAGCATGATTCCTCACACCTGAGTTCCATGATTATTGCCTGCTGACTGTTTGATTCGTGCCTACTCAGCTCTTTGTTTATTGCCTCCAGAGGCACATGATCAGTGTATGATAGCAAACATGATCAGCGCATGATCAGTCACATGATCAGCGCCATTAAGTCACGTGATCACTACATGATAGTCATGTGATCAGTCCATGCTCAGTCACGGTATCAGTGCATGATCAGCCACGTGATCAGTGCATGATCTGTCACAAGATTAGTGTATGATCATCCACGTGATCAGTGCATGGGCAGTCATGTGATCAGTGCATGATATAGACGTGAACAGTGCATGATCAGTCTCGTGATCAGTGCATGATAGCCACGTGATCAGTGCATGATCAGTCACCTGATGGGTGTATGATCATTCACGTGACCTGTACATGGTAGCTACATGATCATTGCATGATCAGCCACGTGAGTAGTGCATGATAGCCACGTGATCACTGCATGATCAGTCACGTGATCAGTGCATGATCAGTCATGTGACCAGTACATGGTAGCTGCGTGATCATGGCATGATCAGCCACGTGAGCAGTGCATGATAGCCACGTGATCAGTGCATGATCAGTCACGTGATCAGTGCATGATCAGTCACGTGATCAGTGCATGATCAGCCACGTGATCAGTGCATGATAGCCACGTGATCAGTGCATGATCAGTCACGTGATCAGTGCATGATCAGTCACGTGATCAGTGTATGATCAGCCACGTGATCAGTGCATGATCAGCCACGTGATCAGTGCATGATCAATTACGTGATCAGTGCATGATCAGTCACGTGACCAGTACATGGTAGCTACGTGATCATTGCATGATCAGCCACGTGATCAGTGCATGATAGCCACGTGATCAGTGCATGATAGCCACGTGATCAGTGCATGATCAGTCACGTGATCGTGTGTGATCAGCCACGTGATCAGTGCATGATCAGCCACGTGATCAGTGCATGACAGCCACGTGATCAGTGCATGACAGCCACGTGATCAGTGCATGATAGCCACGTGATCAGTGCATGATCAGTCACGTGATCATGTGTGATCAGCCACGTGATCAGTGCATGATGAGCCACGTGATCAGTGCATGATCAATTACGTGATCAGTGCATGATCAGTCACGTGACCAGTACATGGTTGCTACGTGATCGTTGCATGATCAGCCACGTGAGCAGTGCATGATAGCCACGTGATCAGTGCATGATCAGTCACGTGATCAGTGCATGATCAGTCACGTGATCAGTGCATGATCATTTACGTGATCAGTGCATGATCAGTCACGTGACCAGTATATGGTTGCTACGTGATCATTGCATGACAGCCACGTGAGCAGTGCATGATAGCCACGTGATGTGTGCATGAGTTACGTGAGCAGTGTATGATCAGCCACGTGATCAGTGCATGAGTGCCACGTGATCAGTGCATGATCAGTCACGTGATCAGTGTATGATCAGCCACGTGATCAGTGCATGATCAGTCACGTGATCAGTGCATGATAGCCACGTGATCAGTGCATGATCAGTCACGTGATCAGTGCATGATCAGTCACGTGATCAGTGCATGGTAGCTGCGTGATCAGTGCATGATCAGCCACGTGATCAGTGCATGATAGCCACGTGATCAGTGCATGATCAGTCACGTGATCAGTGCATGATCAGTCACGTGATCAGTGCATGATCAGCCACGTGATCAGTGCATGATCAGGCACGTGATCAGTGTATGTCAGCCACGTGATCAGTGCATGATAGCCACGTGATCAGTGCATGATCAGTCACGTGATCAGTGCATGATCAGTCACGTGATCAGTGCATGATCAGCCACGTGATCAGTGCATGATCAGCCACGTGATCAGTGCATGATCAGTCACGTGATCAGTGCATGATCAGTCACGTGATCAGTGCATGATAGCTACGTGATCAGTGCATGATCAGCCACGTGATCAGTGCATGATAGCCACGTGATCAGTGCATGATCAGTCACGTGATCAGTGCATGATCAGCCACGTGATCAGTGCATGATCAGCCACGTGATCAGTGCATGATAGCCACGTGATCAGTGCATGATCAGTCACGTGATCAGTGCATGATCAGCCACGTGATCAGTGCATGATGCCACGTGATCAGTGCATGATCAGTCACGTGATCAGTGCATGATCAGCCACGTGATCAGTGCATGATCAGCCACGTGATCAGTGCATGATAGCCACGTGATCAGTGCATGATCAGTCACGTGATCAGTGCATGATCAGCCACGTGATCAGTGCATGATAGCCACGTGATCAGTGCATGATCAGTCACGTGATCAGTGCATGATCAGTCACGTGACCAGTACATGGTAGCTACGTGATCAGTGCATGATCAGCCACGTGATCAGTGCATGATAGCCACGTGATCAGTGCATGATCAGTCACGTGATCAGTGCATGATCAGTCACGTGATCAGTACATGGTAGCTGCGTGATCATGCATGATCAGCCACGTGATCAGTGCATGATAGCCACGTGATCAGTGCATGATCAGTCACGTGATCAGTGCATGATCAGTCACGTGATCAGTGCATGATAGCCACGTGATCAGTGCATGATCAGCCACGTGATCAGTGCATGATAGCCACGTGATCAGTGCATGATCAGTCACGTGATCAGTGCATGATCAGTCACGTGATCAGTGCATGATCAGCCACGTGAT
The DNA here is from genome assembly GCF_032452875.1 of Bos javanicus. Lineage (NCBI taxonomy): Eukaryota > Metazoa > Chordata > Mammalia > Artiodactyla > Bovidae > Bos > Bos javanicus. The sequence continues at coordinate 113,550 of NW_026894108.1, read as the reverse complement.
CAGTGCATGATCAGCCACGTGATCAGTGCATGATCAGCCACGTGATCAGTGCATGATAGCCACGTGATCAGTGCATGATCAGTCACGTGATCAGTGCATGATCAGTCACGTGATCAGTGCATGATCAGCCACGTGATCAGTGCATGATCAGCCACGTGATCAGTGCATGATCAGTTACGTGATCAGTGCATGATCAGTCACGTGACCAGTGCATGGTAGCTACGTGATCATTGCATGATCAGCCACGTGATCAGTGCATGATAGCCACGTGATCAGTGCATGATAGCCACGTGATCAGTGCATGATCAGTCACGTGATCAGTGTGTGATCAGCCACGTGATCAGTGCATGATCAGCCACGTGATCAGTGCATGATCAGCCACGTGATCAGTGCATGATCAGTCACGTGATCAGTGCATGATCAGCCACGTGATCAGTGCATGGTCAGACACGTGAACAGTGTATGATCAGCCACGTGATCAGTGCATGATATCCAAGTGATCAGTGCATGATCATCACGTGATCAGTGTATGATCAGCCACGTGAACAGTGCATGCTCAGTCACGTGATCTGGGCCTGCTGAGCTGCGTGATTACTGTCTGCTCATCTGCTTGACAATTGCCAGCTGAGCTGCACGATTCCTGCCTGTCATCTGCTTGACAATTGCCAGCTGTGCTGCGTAATTCCTGCCTGCTCAGCTGCTTGATTATTGCCAGCTGAGCAGCATGATTCCTCACACCTGAGTTCCATGATTATTGCCTGCTGACTGTTTGATTCGTGCCTACTCAGCTCTTTGTTTATTGCCTCCAGAGGCACATGATCAGTGTATGATAGCAAACATGATCAGCGCATGATCAGTCACATGATCAGCGCCATTAAGTCACGTGATCACTACATGATAGTCATGTGATCAGTCCATGCTCAGTCACGGTATCAGTGCATGATCAGCCACGTGATCAGTGCATGATCTGTCACAAGATTAGTGTATGATCATCCACGTGATCAGTGCATGGGCAGTCATGTGATCAGTGCATGATATAGACGTGATCAGTGCATGATCAGTCTCGTGATCAGTGCATGATAGCCACGTGATCAGTGCATGATCAGTCACCTGATGGGTGTATGATCATTCACGTGACCTGTACATGGTAGCTACATGATCATTGCATGATCAGCCACGTGAGTAGTGCATGATAGCCACGTGATCACTGCATGATCAGTCACGTGATCAGTGCATGATCAGTCATGTGACCAGTACATGGTAGCTGCGTGATCATGCATGATCAGCCACGTGAGCAGTGCATGATAGCCACGTGATCAGTGCATGATCAGACACGTGATCAGTGCATGATCAGTCACGTGATCAGTGCATGATCAGCCACGTGATCAGTGCATGACCAGGCACGTGATCAGTGTATGTCAGCCAAGTGATCAGTGCATGATAGCCACGTGATCAGTGCATGATCAGTCACGTGATCAGTGCATGATCAGTTACGTGATCAGTGTATGATCAGCCACGTGATCAGTGCATGATCAGCCACATGATCAGTGCATGATCAATTACGTGATCAGTGCATGATCAGTCACGTGACCAGTACATGGTAGCTACGTGATCATTGCATGATCAGCCACGTGATCAGTGCATGATAGCCACGTGATCAGTGCATGATAGCCACGTGATCAGTGCATGATCAGTCACGTGATCGTGTGTGATCAGCCACGTGATCAGTGCATGATATCCACGTGATCAGTGCATGACAGCCACGTGATCAGTGCATGATCAGTCACGTGATACATGTGTGATCAGCCACGTGATCAGTGCATGATGAGCCACGTGATCAGTGCATGATCAATTACGTGATCAGTGCATGATCAGTCACGTGACCAGTACATGGTTGCTACGTGATCGTTGCATGATCAGCCACGTGAGCAGTGCATGATAGCCACGTGATCAGTGCATGATCAGTCACGTGATCAGTGCATGATCAGTCACGTGAACAGTGCATGATCATTTACGTGATCAGTGCATGATCAGTCACGTGACCAGTATATGGTTGCTACGTGATCATTCCATGACGAGCCACGTGAGCAGTGCATGATAGCCACGTGATCAGTGCATGAGTTACGTGAGCAGAGTATGATCAGCCACGTGATCAGTGCATGAGTGCCACGTGATCAGTGCATGATATGTCACGTGACAGGTGTGTGATCAGCCACGTGATCAGTGCATGATCAGCCACGTGATCAGTGCATGATAGCCACGTGATCAGTGCATGATCAGTTACGTGATCAGTGTATGATCAGCCACGTGATCAGTGCATGATCAGACACGTGATCAGTGCATGATCAGCCACGTGATCAGTGCATGATATCCACGTGATCAGTGCATGATCATCACGTGATCAGTGCATGATCAGCCACGTGATCAGTGCATGATCAGTCACGTGATCAGTGCATGATCAGCCACGTGATCAGTGCATGATAGCCACGTGATCAGTGCATGATCAGTCACGTGATCAGTGCATGATCAGTCACGTGACCAGTGCATGGTAGCTACGTGATCAGTGCATGATCAGCCACGTGATCAGTGCATGATAGCCACGTGATCAGTGCATGATCAGCCACGTGATCAGTGCATGATCAGTCACGTGATCGTGCATGATCAGCCACGTGATCAGTGCATGATCAGTCACGTGATCAGTGCATGATCAGCCACGTGATCAGTGCATGATCAGCCACGTGATCAGTGCATGATCAATTACGTGATCAGTGCATGATCAGTCACGTGATCAGTGCATGATAGCTACGTGATCAGTGCATGATCAGCCACGTGATCAGTGCATGATAGCCACGTGATCAGTGCATGATAGCCACGTGATCAGTGCATGATCAGTCACGTGATCAGTGCATGATCAGCCACGTGATCAGTGCATGATCAGTCACGTGATCAGTGCATGATCAGCCACGTGATCAGTGCATGATCAGTCACGTGATCAGTGCATGATATAGACGTGATCAGTGCATGATCAGTCACGTGATCAGTGCATGATAGCCACGTGATCAGTGCATGATCAGTCACGTGATCAGTGCATGATCAGTCACGTGACCAGTGCATGGTAGCTACGTGATCAGTGCATGATCAGCCACGTGATAGTGCATGATAGCCACGTGATCAGTGCATGATCAGCCACGTGATCAGTGCATGATCAGTCACGTGATCAGTGCATGATAGCTACGTGATCAGTGCATGATCAGCCACGTGATCAGTGCATGATAGCCACGTGATCAGTGCATGATAGCCACGTGATCAGTGCATGATCAGTCACGTGATCAGTGCATGATCAGCCACGTGATCAGTGCATGATAGCCACGTGATCAGTGCATGATCAGCCACGTGATCAGTGCATGATAGCCACGTGATCAGTGCATGATCAGTCACGTGATCATGTGTGATCAGCCACGTGATCAGTGCATGATCAGCCACGTGATCAGTGCATGATCAGTTACGTGATCAGTGCATGATCAGTCACGTGACCAGTACATGGTTGCTACGTGATCGTTGCATGATCAGCCACGTGATCAGTGCATGATAGCCACGTGATCAGTGCATGATCAGTCACGTGATCAGTGCATGATCAGTCACGTGATCAGTACATGATAGCTGCGTGATCATGCATGATCAGCCACGTGATCAGTGCATGATAGCCACGTGATCAGTGCATGATCAGTCACGTGATCAGTGCATGATCAGCCACGTGATCAGTGCATGATCAGGCACGTGATCAGTGCATGATCAGCCACGTGATCAGTGCATGATAGCCACGTGATCAGTGCATGATCAGTCACGTGATCAGTGCATGATCAGTCACGTGATCAGTGCATGATCAGCCACGTGATCAGTGCATGATCAGCCACGTGATCAGTGCATGATCAATTACGTGATCAGTGCATGATCAGTCACGTGATCAGTACATGGTAGCTACGTGATCATTGCATGATCAGCCACGTGATCAGTGCATGATAGCCACGTGATCAGTGCATGATAGCCACGTGATCAGTGCATGATCAGTCATGTGATACGTGTGTGATCAGCCACGTGATCAGTGCATGATATCCACGTGATCAGTGCATGACAGCCACGTGATCAGTGCATGAGAGCCACGTGATCAGTGCATGATCAGTCACGTGATACATGTGTGATCAGCCACGTGATCAGTGCATGATGAGCCACGTGATCAGTGCAGGATCAATTACGTGATCAGTGCATGATCAGTCACGTGACCAGTACATGGTTGCTACGTGATCGTTGCATGATCAGCCACGTGAGCAGAGCATGATAGCCACGTGATCAGTGCATGATCAGTCACGTGATCAGTACATGATCAGTCACGTGAACAGTGCATGATCATTTACGTGATCTTTGCATGATCAGTCACGTGACCAGTATATGGTTGCTACGTGATCATTCCATGACGAGCCACGTGAGCAGTGCATGATAGCCACGTGATGTGTGCATGAGTTACGTGAGCAGAGTATGATCAGCCACGTGATCAGTGCATGAGTGCCACGTGATCAGTGCATGATATGTCACGTGACAGGTGTGTGATCAGCCACGTGAACAGTGCATGTTCAGCCACGTGATCAGTGCATGATAGCCACGTGATCAGTGCATGATCAGTTACGTGAGCAGTGTATGATCAGCCACGTGATCAGTGCATGGTCAGATCACGTGATCAGTGTATGATCAGCCACGTGATCAGTGCATGCTCAGTCACGTGATCTGGGCCTGCTGAGCTGCGTGATTACTGTCTGCTCATCTGCTTGACAATTGCCAGCTGAGCTGCACGATTCCTGCCTGTCATCTGCTTGACAATTGCCAGCTGTGCTGCGTAATTCCTGCCTGCTCAGCTGCTTGATTATTGCCAGCTGAGCAGCATGATTCCTCACACCTGAGTTCCATGATTATTGCCTGCTGACTGTTTGATTCGTGCCTACTCAGCTCTTTGTTTATTGCCTCCAGAGGCACATGATCAGTGTATGATAGCAAACATGATCAGCGCATGATCAGTCACATGATCAGCGCCATTAAGTCACGTGATCACTACATGATAGTCATGTGATCAGTCCATGCTCAGTCACGGTATCAGTGCATGATCAGCCACGTGATCAGTGCATGATCTGTCACAAGATTAGTGTATGATCATCCACGTGATCAGTGCATGGGCAGTCATGTGATCAGTGCATGATATAGACGTGATCAGTGCATGATCAGTCTCGTGATCAGTGCATGATAGCCACGTGATCAGTGCATGATCAGTCACCTGATGGGTGTATGATCATTCACGTGACCTGTACATGGTAGCTACATGATCATTGCATGATCAGCCACGTGAGTAGTGCATGATAGCCACGTGATCACTGCATGATCAGTCACGTGATCAGTGCATGATCAGTCATGTGACCAGTACATGGTAGCTGCGTGATCATGGCATGATCAGCCACGTGAGCAGTGCATGATAGCCACGTGATCAGTGCATGATCAGTCACGTGATCAGTGCATGATCAGTCACGTGATCAGTGCATGATCAGCCACGTGATCAGTGCATGATAGCCACGTGATCAGTGCATGATCAGTCACGTGATCAGTGCATGATCAGTCACGTGATCAGTGTATGATCAGCCACGTGATCAGTGCATGATCAGCCACGTGATCAGTGCATGATCAATTACGTGATCAGTGCATGATCAGTCACGTGACCAGTACATGGTAGCTACGTGATCATTGCATGATCAGCCACGTGATCAGTGCATGATAGCCACGTGATCAGTGCATGATAGCCACGTGATCAGTGCATGATCAGTCACGTGATACGTGTGTGATCAGCCACGTGATCAGTGCATGATCAGCCACGTGATCAGTGCATGACAGCCACGTGATCAGTGCATGACAGCCACGTGATCAGTGCATGATAGCCACGTGATCAGTGCATGATCAGTCACGTGATACATGTGTGATCAGCCACGTGATCAGTGCATGATGAGCCACGTGATCAGTGCATGATCAATTACGTGATCAGTGCATGATCAGTCACGTGACCAGTACATGGTTGCTACGTGATCGTTGCATGATCAGCCACGTGAGCAGTGCATGATAGCCACGTGATCAGTGCATGATCAGTCACGTGATCAGTGCATGATCAGTCACGTGAACAGTGCATGATCATTTACGTGATCAGTGCATGATCAGTCACGTGACCAGTATATGGTTGCTACGTGATCATTGCATGACAGCCACGTGATCAGTGCATGATAGCCACGTGATGTGTGCATGAGTTACGTGAGCAGAGTATGATCAGCCACGTGATCAGTGCATGAGTGCCACGTGATCAGTGCATGATCAGTCACGTGATCAGTGTATGATCAGCCACGTGATCAGTGCATGATCAGTCACGTGATCAGTGCATGATATAGACGTGATCAGTGCATGATCAGTCACGTGATCAGTGCATGATCAGTCACGTGATCAGTGCATGGTAGCTGCGTGATCATGCATGATCAGCCACGTGATCAGTGCATGATAGCCACGTGATCAGTGCATGATCAGCCACGTGATCAGTGCATGATCAGTCACGTGATCAGTGCATGATCAGCCACGTGATCAGTGCATGATCAGGCACGTGATCAGTGTATGATCAGCCACGTGATCAGTGCATGATAGCCACGTGATCAGTGCATGATCAGTCACGTGATCAGTGCATGATCAGTCACGTGATCAGTGCATGATCAGCCACGTGATCAGTGCATGATCAGCCACGTGATCAGTGCATGATCAGTCACGTGATCAGTGCATGATCAGTCACGTGATCAGTACATGGTAGCTACGTGATCAGTGCATGATCAGCCACGTGATCAGTGCATGATAGCCACGTGATCAGTGCATGATCAGTCACGTGATCAGTGCATGATCAGCCACGTGATCAGTGCATGATCAGCCACGTGATCAGTGCATGATAGCCACGTGATCAGTGCATGATCAGTCACGTGATCAGTGCATGATCAGCCACGTGATCAGTGCATGATGCCACGTGATCAGTGCATGATAGTCACGTGATCAGTGCATGATCAGCCACGTGATCAGTGCATGATCAGCCACGTGATCAGTGCATGATAGCCACGTGATCAGTGCATGATCAGTCACGTGATCAGTGCATGATCAGCCACGTGATCAGTGCATGATCAGTCACGTGATCAGTGCATGATCAGCCACGTGATCAGTGCATGATAGCCACGTGATCAGTGCATGATCAGTCACGTGATCAGTGCATGATCAGTCACGTGATCAGTGCATGATAGCTACGTGATCAGTGCATGATCAGCCACGTGATCAGTGCATGATAGCCACGTGATCAGTGCATGATCAGTCACGTGATCAGTGCATGATCAGTCACGTGATCAGTGCATGATAGCTGCGTGATCATGCATGATCAGCCACGTGATCAGTGCATGATAGCCACGTGATCAGTGCATGATCAGTCACGTGATCAGTGCATGATCAGTCACGTGATCAGTGCATGATAGCTACGTGATCATGCATGATCAGCCACGTGATCAGTGCATGATAGCCACGTGATCAGTGCATGATCAGTCACGTGATCAGTGCATGATCAGTCACGTGATCAGTGCATGATCAGCCACGTGATCAGTGCATGATCAGCCACGTGATCAGTGCATGATCAGCCACGTGATCAGTGCATGATAGCCACGTGATCAGTGCATGATCAGTCACGTGATCAGTGCATGATCAGTCACGTGATCAGTGCATGATCAGCCACGTGATCAGTGCATGATCAGCCACGTGATCAGTGCATGATCAATTACGTGATCAGTGCATGATCAGTCACGTGACCAGTACATGGTAGCTACGTGATCATTGCATGATCAGCCACGTGATCAGTGCATGATAGCCACGTGATCAGTGCATGATAGCCACGTGATCAGTGCATGATCAGTCACGTGATCAGTGTGTGATCAGCCACGTGATCAGTGCATGATCAGTCACGTGATCAGTGCATGATCAGCCACGTGATCAGTGCATGATCAGTCACGTGATCAGTGCATGATCAGACGTGATCAGTGCATGATCAGACACGTGATCAGTGTATGATCAGCCACGTGATCAGTGCATGATATCCAAGTGATCAGTGCATGATCATCACGTGATCAGTGTATGATCAGCCACGTGAACAGTGCATGCTCAGTCACGTGATCAGGGCCTGCTGAGCTGCGTGATTACTGTCTGCTCATCTGCTTGACAATTGCCAGCTGAGCTGCACGATTCCTGCCTGTCATCTGCTTGACAATTGCCAGCTGTGCTGCATAATTCCTGCCTGCTCAGCTGCTTGATTATTGCCAGCTGAGCAGCATGATTCCTCACACCTGTGTTCCATGATTATTGCCTGCTGACTGTTTGATTCGTGCCTACTCAGCTCTTTGTTTATTGCCTCCAGAGGCACATGATCAGTGTATGATAGCAAACATGATCAGCGCATGATCAGTCACATGATCAGCGCCATTAAGTCACGTGATCACTACATGATAGTCATGTGATCAGTCCATGCTCAGTCACGGTATCAGTGCATGATCAGCCACGTGATCAGTGCATGATCTGTCACATGATTAGTGTATGATCATCCACGTGATCAGTGCATGGGCAGTCATGTGATCAGTGCATGATATAGACGTGATCAGTGCATGATCAGTCACGTGATCAGTGCATGATAGCCACGTGATCAGTGCATGATCAGTCACGTGATGGGTGTATGATCATTCACGTGACCTGTACATGGTAGCTACATGATCAGTGCATGATCAGCCACGTGAGTAGTGCATGATAGCCACGTGATCAGTGCATGATCAGTCACGTGATCAGTGCATGATATCCAAGTGATCAGTGCATGATCATCACGTGATCAGTGTATGATCAGCCACGTGAACAGTGCATGCTCAGTCACGTGATCAGGGCCTGCTGAGCTGCGTGATTACTGTCTGCTCATCTGCTTGACAATTGCCAGCTGAGCTGCACGATTCCTGCCTGTCATCTGCTTGACAATTGCCAGCTGTGCTGCATAATTCCTGCCTGCTCAGCTGCTTGATTATTGCCAGCTGAGCAGCATGATTCCTCACACCTGAGTTCCATGATTATTGCCTGCTGACTGTTTGATTCGTGCCTACTCAGCTCTTTGTTTATTGCCTCCAGAGGCACATGATCAGTGTATGATAGCAAACATGATCAGCGCATGATCAGTCACATGATCAGCGCCATTAAGTCACGTGATCACTACATGATAGTCATGTGATCAGTCCATGCTCAGTCACGGTATCAGTGCATGATCAGCCACGTGATCAGTGCATGATCTGTCACAAGATTAGTGTATGATCATCCACGTGATCAGTGCATGGGCAGTCATGTGATCAGTGCATGATATAGACGTGATCAGTGCATGATCAGTCTCGTGATCAGTGCATGATAGCCACGTGATCAGTGCATGATCAGTCACCTGATGGGTGTATGATCATTCACGTGACCTGTACATGGTAGCTACATGATCATTGCATGATCAGCCACGTGAGTAGTGCATGATAGCCACGTGATCAGTGCATGATCAGTCACGTGATCAGTGCATGATCAGTCATGTGACCAGTACATGGTAGCTGCGTGATCATGCATGATCAGCCACGTGAGCAGTGCATGATAGCCACGTGATCAGTGCATGATCAGACACGTGATCAGTGCATGATCAGTCACGTGATCAGTGCATGATCAGCCACGTGATCAGTGCATGATCAGGCACGTGATCAGTGTATGTCAGCCACGTGATCAGTGCATGATAGCCACGTGATCAGTGCATGATCAGTCACGTGATCAGTGCATGATCAGTTACGTGATCAGTGTATGATCAGCCACGTGATCAGTGCATGATCAGCCACATGATCAGTGCATGATCAATTACGTGATCAGTGCATGATCAGTCACGTGACCAGTACATGGTAGCTACGTGATCATTGCCTGATCAGCCACGTGATCAGTGCATGATCAGCCACGTGATCAGTGCATGATAGCCACGTGATCAGTGCATGATCAGTCACGTGATACGTGTGTGATCAGCCACGTGATCAGTGCATGATATCCACGTGATCAGTGCATGACAGCCACGTGATCAGTGCATGATCAGTCACGTGATCATGTGTGATCAGCCACGTGATCAGTGCATGATGAGCCACGTGATCAGTGCATGATCATTTACGTGATCAGTGCATGATCAGTCACGTGACCAGTACATGGTTGCTACGTGATCGTTGCATGATCAGCCACGTGAGCAGTGCATGATAGCCACGTGATCAGTGCATGATCAGTCACGTGATCAGTGCATGATCAGTCACGTGATCAGTGCATGATCATTTACGTGATCAGTGCATGATCAGTCACGTGACCAGTATATGGTTGCTACGTGATCATTGCATGATCAGCCACGTGATCAGTGCATGATAGCCACGTGATCAGTGCATGAGTTACGTGATCAGTGTATGATCAGCCACGTGATCAGTGCATGATGCCACGTGATCAGTGCATGATAGTCACGTGACAGTGTGTGATCAGCCACGTGATCAGTGCATGATCAGCCACGTGATCAGTGCATGATAGCCACGTGATCAGTGCATGATCAGTCACGTGATCAGTGCATGATCAGCCACGTGATCAGTGCATGATCAGTCACGTGATCAGTGTATGATCAGCCACGTGATCAGTGCATGATAGCCACGTGATCAGTGCATGATCATCACGTGATCAGTGCATGATCAGCCACGTGACCAGTACATGGTTGCTACGTGATCGTTGCATTATCAGCCACGTGATCAGTGCATGATAGCCACGTGATCAGTGCATGATCAGTCACGTGATCAGTGCATGATCATTTACGTGATCAGTGCATGATCAGTCACGTGACCAGTATATGGTTGCTACGTGATCATTCCATGACGAGCCACGTGAGCAGTGCATGATAGCCACGTGATGTGTGCATGAGTTACGTGAGCAGAGTATGATCAGCCACGTGATCAGTGCATGAGTGCCACGTGATCAGTGCATGATATGTCACGTGACAGGTGTGTGATCAGCCACGTGATCAGTGCATGTTCAGCCACGTGATCAGTGCATGATAGCCACGTGATCAGTGCATGATCAGTTACGTGATCAGTGTATGATCAGCCACGTGATCAGTGCATGATATCCAAGTGATCAGTGCATGATCATCACGTGATCAGTGTATGATCAGCCACGTGAACAGTGCATGCTCAGTCACGTGATCTGGGCCTGCTGAGCTGCGTGATTACTGTCTGCTCATCTGCTTGACAATTGCCAGCTGAGCTGCACGATTCCTGCCTGTCATCTGCTTGACAATTGCCAGCTGTGCTGCGTAATTCCTGCCTGCTCAGCTGCTTGATTATTGCCAGCTGAGCAGCATGATTCCTCACACCTGAGTTCCATGATTATTGCCTGCTGACTGTTTGATTCGTGCCTACTCAGCTCTTTGTTTATTGCCTCCAGAGGCACATGATCAGTGTATGATAGCAAACATGATCAGCGCATGATCAGTCACATGATCAGCGCCATTAAGTCACGTGATCACTACATGATAGTCATGTGATCAGTCCATGCTCAGTCACGGTATCAGTGCATGATCAGCCACGTGATCAGTGCATGATCTGTCACAAGATTAGTGTATGATCATCCACGTGATCAGTGCATGGGCAGTCATGTGATCAGTGCATGATATAGACGTGATCAGTGCATGATCAGTCTCGTGATCAGTGCATGATAGCCACGTGATCAGTGCATGATCAGTCACCTGATGGGTGTATGATCATTCACGTGACCTGTACATGGTAGCTACATGATCATTGCATGATCAGCCACGTGAGTAGTGCATGATAGCCACGTGATCACTGCATGATCAGTCACGTGATCAGTGCATGATCAGTCATGTGACCAGTACATGGTAGCTGCGTGATCATGCATGATCAGCCACGTGAGCAGTGCATGATAGCCACGTGATCAGTGCATGATCAGTCACGTGATCAGTGCATGATCAGCCACGTGATCAGTGCATGATCAGCCACGTGATCAGTGCATGATCAGCCACGTGATCAGTGCATGATCAGCCACGTGATCAGTGCATGATCAATTACGTGATCAGTGCATGATCAGTCACGTGATCAGTGCATGATAGCTACGTGATCAGTGCATGATCAGCCACGTGATCAGTGCATGATAGCCACGTGATCAGTGCATGATCAGCCACGTGATCAGTGCATGATCAGTCACGTGATCGTGTGTGATCAGCCACGTGATCAGTGCATGATCAGTCACGTGATCAGTGCATGATCAGCCACGTGATCAGTGCATGATCAGTCATGTGATCAGTGCATGATATAGACGTGATCAGTGCATGATCAGCCACGTGATCAGTGCATGATAGCCACGTGATCAGTGCATGATCAGTTACGTGAGCAGTGTATGATCAGCCACGTGATCAGTGCATGGTCAGACACGTGAACAGTGTATGATCAGCCACGTGATCAGTGCATGATATCCAAGTGATCAGTGCATGATCATCACGTGATCAGTGTATGATCAGCCACGTGAACAGTGCATGCTCAGTCACGTGATCTGGGCCTGCTGAGCTGCGTGATTACTGTCTGCTCATCTGCTTGACAATTGCCAGCTGAGCTGCACGATTCCTGCCTGTCATCTGCTTGACAATTGCCAGCTGTGCTGCGTAATTCCTGCCTGCTCAGCTGCTTGATTATTGCCAGCTGAGCAGCATGATTCCTCACACCTGAGTTCCATGATTATTGCCTGCTGACTGTTTGATTCGTGCCTACTCAGCTCTTTGTTTATTGCCTCCAGAGGCACATGATCAGTGTATGATAGCAAACATGATCAGCGCATGATCAGTCACATGATCAGCGCCATTAAGTCACGTGATCACTACATGATAGTCATGTGATCAGTCCATGCTCAGTCACGGTATCAGTGCATGATCAGCCACGTGATCAGTGCATGATAGCTGCGTGATCAGTGCATGATCAGCCACGTGATCAGTGCATGATAGCCACGTGATCAGTGCATGATCAGTCACGTGATCAGTGCATGATCAGTCACGTGATCAGTGCATGATCAGCCACGTGATCAGTGCATGATCAGTCACGTGATCAGTGTATGATCAGCCACGTGATCAGTGCATGATAGCCACGTGATCAGTGCATGATCAGTCACGTGATCAGTGCATGATAGCCACGTGATCAGTGCATGATCAGCCACGTGATCAGTGCATGATCAGCCACGTGATCAGTGCATGATCAGTCACGTGATCAGTGCATGATCAGTCACGTGATCAGTGCATGATAGCCACGTGATCAGTGCATGATCAGCCACGTGATCAGTGCATGATAGCCACGTGATCAGTGCATGATCAGCCACGTGATCAGTGCATGATCAGTCACGTGATCAGTGCATGATCAGCCACGTGATCAGTGCATGATAGCCACGTGATCAGTGCATGATCAGCCACGTGATCAGTGCATGATCAGCCACGTGATCAGTGCATGATCAGTCACGTGATCAGTGCATGATCAGCCACGTGATCAGTGCATGATCAGTCACGTGATCAGTGCATGATATAGACGTGATCAGTGCATGATCAGTCACGTGATCAGTGCATGATAGCCACGTGATCAGTGCATGATCAGTCACGTGATCAGTGCATGATCAGTCACGTGATCAGTGCATGATAGCTACGTGATCAGTGCATGATCAGCCACGTGATCAGTGCATGATAGCCACGTGATCAGTGCATGATCAGTCACGTGATCAGTGCATGATCAGTCACGTGATCAGTGCATGATAGCTACGTGATCAGTGCATGATCAGCCACGTGATCAGTGCATGATAGCCACGTGATCAGTGCATGATCAGTCACGTGATCAGTGCATGATCAGTCACGTGATCAGTGCATGATCAGCCACGTGATCAGTGCATGATCAGTCACGTGATCAGTGCATGATCAGCCACGTGATCAGTGCATGATCAGCCACGTGATCAGTGCATGATCAATTACGTGATCAGTGCATGATCAGTCACGTGACCAGTGCATGATAGCTACGTGATCATTGCATGATCAGCCACGTGATCAGTGCATGATAGCCACGTGATCAGTGCATGATAGCCACGTGATCAGTGCATGATCAGTCACGTGATCAGTGTGTGATCAGCCACGTGATCAGTGCATGATCAGTCACGTGATCAGTGCATGATCAGCCACGTGATCAGTGCATGATCAGTCACGTGATCAGTGCATGATATAGACGTGATCAGTGCATGGTCAGACACGTGAACAGTGTATGATCAGCCACGTGATCAGTGCATGATATCCAAGTGATCAGTGCATGATCATCACGTGATCAGTGTATGATCAGCCACGTGAACTGTGCATGCTCAGTCACGTGATCTGGGCCTGCTGAGCTGCGTGATTACTGTCTGCTCATCTGCTTGACAATTGCCAGCTGAGCTGCACGATTCCTGCCTGTCATCTGCTTGACAATTGCCAGCTGTGCTGCGTAATTCCTGCCTGCTCAGCTGCTTGATTATTGCCAGCTGAGCAGCATGATTCCTCACACCTGAGTTCCATGATTATTGCCTGCTGACTGTTTGATTCGTGCCTACTCAGCTCTTTGTTTATTGCCTCCAGAGGCACATGATCAGTGTATGATAGCAAACATGATCAGCGCATGATCAGTCACATGATCAGCGCCATTAAGTCACGTGATCACTACATGATAGTCATGTGATCAGTCCATGCTCAGTCACGGTATCAGTGCATGATCAGCCACGTGATCAGTGCATGATCTGTCACAAGATTAGTGTATGATCATCCACGTGATCAGTGCATGGGCAGTCATGTGATCAGTGCATGATATAGACGTGATCAGTGCATGATCAGTCTCGTGATCAGTGCATGATAGCCACGTGATCAGTGCATGATCAGTCACCTGATGGGTGTATGATCATTCACGTGACCTGTACATGGTAGCTACATGATCATTGCATGATCAGCCACGTGAGTAGTGCATGATAGCCACGTGATCACTGCATGATCAGTCACGTGATCAGTGCATGATCAGTCATGTGACCAGTACATGGTAGCTGCGTGATCATGCATGATCAGCCACGTGAGCAGTGCATGATAGCCACGTGATCAGTGCATGATCAGACACGTGATCAGTGCATGATCAGTCACGTGATCAGTGCATGATCAGCCACGTGATCAGTGCATGATCAGTCACGTGATCAGTGCATGATCAGTCACGTGATCAGTGCATGATCAGCCACGTGATCAGTGCATGATCAGCCACGTGATCAGTGCATGATCAGTTACGTGATCAGTGCATGATCAGTCACGTGATCAGTGCATGATAGCTACGTGATCAGTGCATGATCAGCCACGTGATCAGTGCATGATAGCCACGTGATCAGTGCATGATAGCCACGTGATCAGTGCATGATCAGTCACGTGATCAGTGCATGATCAGCCACGTGATCAGTGCATGATAGCCACGTGATCAGTGCATGATCAGCCACGTGATCAGTGCATGATAGCCACGTGATCAGTGCATGATCAGTCACGTGATCATGTGTGATCAGCCACGTGATCAGTGCATGATCAGCCACGTGATCAGTGCATGATCAGCCACGTGATCAGTGCATGATCAGTCACGTGATCAGTGCATGATCAGTCACGTGATCAGTGCATGATCAGCCACGTGATCAGTGCATGATCAGTCACGTGACCAGTGCATGGTAGCCACGTGATCAGTGCATGATCAGCCACGTGATCAGTGCATGATAGCCACGTGATCAGTGCATGAGTCACGTGATCAGTGTATGATCAGCCACGTGATCAGTGCATGATGCCACGTGATCAGTGCATGATAGTCACGTGATCAGTGCATGATCAGCCACGTGACAGTGCATGATCAGCCACGTGATCAGTGCATGATAGCCACGTGATCAGTGCATGATCAGTCACGTGATCAGTGCATGATCAGCCACGTGATCAGTGCATGATCAGTCACGTGATCAGTGCATGATCAGCCACGTGATCAGTGCATGATCAGTCACGTGATCAGTGCATGATCAGCCACGTGATCAGTGCATGATCAGCCACGTGATCAGTGCATGATCAGCCACGTGATCAGTGCATGATCAGTCACGTGATCAGTGTATGATCAGCCACGTGATCAGTGCATGATAGCCACGTGATCAGTGCATGATCAGTCACGTGATCAGTGCATGATCAGCCACGTGATCAGTGCATGATCAGCCACGTGATCAGTGCATGATAGCCACGTGATCAGTGCATGATCAGTTACGTGATCAGTGCATGATCAGCCACGTGATCAGTGCATGATCAGACACGTGATCAGTGTATGATCAGCCACGTGATCAGTGCATGATATCCAAGTGATCAGTGCATGATCATCACGTGATCAGTGTATGATCAGCCACGTGAACAGTGCATGCTCAGTCACGTGATCTGGGCCTGCTGAGCTGCGTGATTACTGTCTGCTCATCTGCTTGACAATTGCCAGCTGAGCTGCACGATTCCTGCCTGTCATCTGCTTGACAATTGCCAGCTGTGCTGCGTAATTCCTGCCTGCTCAGCTGCTTGATTATTGCCAGCTGAGCAGCATGATTCCTCACACCTGAGTTCCATGATTATTGCCTGCTGACTGTTTGATTCGTGCCTACTCAGCTCTTTGTTTATTGCCTCCAGAGGCACATGATCAGTGTATGATAGCAAACATGATCAGCGCATGATCAGTCACATGATCAGCGCCATTAAGTCACGTGATCACTACATGATAGTCATGTGATCAGTCCATGCTCAGTCACGGTATCAGTGCATGATCAGCCACGTGATCAGTGCATGATCTGTCACAAGATTAGTGTATGATCATCCACGTGATCAGTGCATGGGCAGTCATGTGATCAGTGCATGATATAGACGTGATCAGTGCATGATCAGTCTCGTGATCAGTGCATGATAGCCACGTGATCAGTGCATGATCAGTCACCTGATGGGTGTATGATCATTCACGTGACCTGTACATGGTAGCTACATGATCATTGCATGATCAGCCACGTGAGTAGTGCATGATAGCCACGTGATCACTGCATGATCAGTCACGTGATCAGTGCATGATCAGTCATGTGACCAGTACATGGTAGCTGCGTGATCATGGCATGATCAGCCACGTGAGCAGTGCATGATAGCCACGTGATCAGTGCATGATCAGTCACGTGATCAGTGCATGATCAGCCACGTGATCAGTGCATGATCAGCCACGTGATCAGTGCATGATAGCCACGTGATCAGTGCATGATCAGTCACGTGATCAGTGCATGATCAGTCACGTGATCAGTGTATGATCAGCCACGTGATCAGTGCATGATCAGCCACGTGATCAGTGCATGATCAATTACGTGATCAGTGCATGATCAGTCACGTGACCAGTACATGGTAGCTACGTGATCATTGCATGATCAGCCACGTGATCAGTGCATGATAGCCACGTGATCAGTGCATGATAGCCACGTGATCAGTGCATGATCAGTCATGTGATACGTGTGTGATCAGCCACGTGATCAGTGCATGATATCCACGTGATCAGTGCATGACAGCCACGTGATCAGTGCATGAGAGCCACGTGATCAGTGCATGATCAGTCACGTGATCATGTGTGATCAGCCACGTGATCAGTGCATGATGAGCCACGTGATCAGTGCATGATCAATTACGTGATCAGTGCATGATCAGTCACGTGACCAGTACATGGTTGCTACGTGATCGTTGCATGATCAGCCACGTGAGCAGTGCATGATAGCCACGTGATCAGTGCATGATCAGTCACGTGATCAGTGCATGATCAGTCACGTGATCAGTGCATGATCATTTACGTGATCAGTGCATGATCAGTCACGTGACCAGTATATGGTTGCTACGTGATCATTGCATGACAGCCACGTGATCAGTGCATGATAGCCACGTGATGTGTGCATGAGTTACGTGATCAGTGTATGATCAGCCACGTGATCAGTGCATGAGTGCCACGTGATCAGTGCATGATCAGTCACGTGATCAGTGCATGATCAGCCACGTGATCAGTGCATGATCAGTCACGTGATCAGTGCATGATATAGACGTGATCAGTGCATGATCAGTCACGTGATCAGTGCATGATCAGTCACGTGATCAGTGCATGGTAGCTGCGTGATCATGCATGATCAGCCACGTGATCAGTGCATGATAGCCACGTGATCAGTGCATGATCAGTCACGTGATCAGTGCATGATCAGTCACGTGATCAGTGCATGATCAGCCACGTGATCAGTGCATGATCAGGCACGTGATCAGTGCATGATCAGCCACGTGATCAGTGCATGATAGCCACGTGATCAGTGCATGATCAGTCACGTGATCAGTGCATGATAGCCACGTGATCAGTGCATGATCAGCCACGTGATCAGTGCATGATCAGCCACGTGATCAGTGCATGATCAGTCACGTGATCAGTGCATGATCAGTCACGTGATCAGTGCATGGTAGCTACGTGATCATTGCATGATCAGCCACGTGATCAGTGCATGATAGCCACGTGAGTGCATGATAGCCACGTGATCAGTGCATGATCAGTCATGTGATCGTGTATGATCAGCCACGTGATCAGTGCATGATATCCACGTGATCAGTGCATGATCAGCCACGTGATCAGTGCATGATCAGCCACGTGATCAGTGCATGATCAGTCACGTGATCAGTGCATGATCAGCCACGTGATCAGTGCATGATCAGTCACGTGATCAGTGCATGATCAGCCACGTGATCAGTGCATGGTCAGACACGTGAACAGTGTATGATCAGCCACGTGATCAGTGCATGATATCCAAGTGATCAGTGCATGATCATCACGTGATCAGTGTATGATCAGCCACGTGAACAGTGCATGCTCAGTCACGTGATCTGGGCCTGCTGAGCTGCGTGATTACTGTCTGCTCATCTGCTTGACAATTGCCAGCTGAGCTGCACGATTCCTGCCTGTCATCTGCTTGACAATTGCCAGCTGTGCTGCGTAATTCCTGCCTGCTCAGCTGCTTGATTATTGCCAGCTGAGCAGCATGATTCCTCACACCTGAGTTCCATGATTATTGCCTGCTGACTGTTTGAT
The DNA here is from genome assembly GCF_032452875.1 of Bos javanicus. Classification (NCBI taxonomy): domain Eukaryota; kingdom Metazoa; phylum Chordata; class Mammalia; order Artiodactyla; family Bovidae; genus Bos; species Bos javanicus. The sequence goes on along the minus strand of NW_026894108.1, from coordinate 94,207 downwards.
TCGTGCCTACTCAGCTCTTTGTTTATTGCCTCCAGAGGCACATGATCAGTGTATGATAGCAAACATGATCAGCGCATGATCAGTCACATGATCAGCGCCATTAAGTCACGTGATCACTACATGATAGTCATGTGATCAGTCCATGCTCAGTCACGGTATCAGTGCATGATCAGCCACGTGATCAGTGCATGATCTGTCACATGATTAGTGTATGATCATCCACGTGATCAGTGCATGGGCAGTCATGTGATCAGTGCATGATATAGACGTGATCAGTGCATGATCAGTCTCGTGATCAGTGCATGATAGCCACGTGATCAGTGCATGATCAGTCACCTGATGGGTGTATGATCATTCACGTGACCTGTACATGGTAGCTACATGATCATTGCATGATCAGCCACGTGAGTAGTGCATGATAGCCACGTGATCACTGCATGATCAGTCACGTGATCAGTGCATGATCAGTCATGTGACCAGTACATGGTAGCTGCGTGATCATGCATGATCAGCCACGTGAGCAGTGCATGATAGCCACGTGATCAGTGCATGATCAGACACGTGATCAGTGCATGATCAGTCACGTGATCAGTGCATGATCAGCCACGTGATCAGTGCATGATCAGTCACGTGATCAGTGCATGATCAGTCACGTGATCAGTGCATGATCAGCCACGTGATCAGTGCATGATCAGCCACGTGATCAGTGCATGATCAATTACGTGATCAGTGCATGATCAGTCACGTGATCAGTGCATGGTAGCTACGTGATCAGTGCATGATCAGCCACGTGATCAGTGCATGATAGCCACGTGATCAGTGCATGATAGCCACGTGATCAGTGCATGATCAGTCACGTGATCAGTGTGATCAGCCACGTGATCAGTGCATGATAGCCACGTGATCAGTGCATGATCAGCCACGTGATCAGTGCATGATAGCCACGTGATCAGTGCATGATCAGTCACGTGATCATGTGTGATCAGCCACGTGATCAGTGCATGATCAGCCACGTGATCAGTGCATGATCAGCCACGTGATCAGTGCATGATCAGTCACGTGATCAGTGCATGATCAGTCACGTGATCAGTGCATGATCAGCCACGTGATCAGTGCATGATCAGTCACGTGATCAGTGCATGGTAGCTACGTGATCAGTGCATGATCAGCCACGTGATCAGTGCATGATAGCCACGTGATCAGTGCATGAGTCACGTGATCAGTGCATGATCAGCCACGTGATCAGTGCATGATGCCACGTGATCAGTGCATGATAGTCACGTGATCAGTGCATGATCAGCCACGTGACAGTGCATGATCAGCCACGTGATCAGTGCATGATAGCCACGTGATCAGTGCATGATCAGTCACGTGATCAGTGCATGATCAGCCACGTGATCAGTGCATGATCAGTCACGTGATCAGTGCATGATCAGCCACGTGATCAGTGCATGATAGCCACGTGATCAGTGCATGATCATCACGTGATCAGTGCATGATCAGCCACGTGATCAGTGCATGACAGCACGTGATCAGTGTATGATCAGCCACGTGATCAGTGCATGATAGCCACGTGATCAGTGCATGATCAGTCACGTGATCAGTGCATGATCAGCCACGTGACAGTGCATGATCAGCCACGTGATCAGTGCATGATAGCCACGTGATCAGTGCATGATCAGTCACGTGATCAGTGCATGATCAGCCACGTGATCAGTGCATGATCAGACACGTGATCAGTGTATGATCAGCCACGTGATCAGTGCATGATATCCAAGTGATCAGTGCATGATCATCACGTGATCAGTGTATGATCAGCCACGTGAACAGTGCATGCTCAGTCACGTGATCAGGGCCTGCTGAGCTGCGTGATTACTGTCTGCTCATCTGCTTGACAATTGCCAGCTGAGCTGCACGATTCCTGCCTGTCATCTGCTTGACAATTGCCAGCTGTGCTGCGTAATTCCTGCCTGCTCAGCTGCTTGATTATTGCCAGCTGAGCAGCATGATTCCTCACACCTGAGTTCCATGATTATTGCCTGCTGACTGTTTGATTCGTGCCTACTCAGCTCTTTGTTTATTGCCTCCAGAGGCACATGATCAGTGTATGATAGCAAACATGATCAGCGCATGATCAGTCACATGATCAGCGCCATTAAGTCACGTGATCACTACATGATAGTCATGTGATCAGTCCATGCTCAGTCACGGTATCAGTGCATGATCAGCCACGTGATCAGTGCATGATCTGTCACAAGATTAGTGTATGATCATCCACGTGATCAGTGCATGGGCAGTCATGTGATCAGTGCATGATATAGACGTGATCAGTGCATGATCAGTCTCGTGATCAGTGCATGATAGCCACGTGATCAGTGCATGATCAGTCACCTGATGGGTGTATGATCATTCACGTGACCTGTACATGGTAGCTACATGATCATTGCATGATCAGCCACGTGAGTAGTGCATGATAGCCACGTGATCACTGCATGATCAGTCACGTGATCAGTGCATGATCAGTCATGTGACCAGTACATGGTAGCTGCGTGATCATGGCATGATCAGCCACGTGAGCAGTGCATGATAGCCACGTGATCAGTGCATGATCAGTCACGTGATCAGTGCATGATCAGCCACGTGATCAGTGCATGATCAGCCACGTGATCAGTGCATGATAGCCACGTGATCAGTGCATGATCAGTCACGTGATCAGTGCATGATCAGTCACGTGATCAGTGTATGATCAGCCACGTGATCAGTGCATGATCAGCCACGTGATCAGTGCATGATCAATTACGTGATCAGTGCATGATCAGTCACGTGACCAGTACATGGTAGCTACGTGATCATTGCCTGATCAGCCACGTGATCAGTGCATGATAGCCACGTGATCAGTGCATGATAGCCACGTGATCAGTGCATGATCAGTCATGTGATACGTGTGTGATCAGCCACGTGATCAGTGCATGATATCCACGTGATCAGTGCATGACAGCCACGTGATCAGTGCATGAGAGCCACGTGATCAGTGCATGATCAGTCACGTGATACATGTGTGATCAGCCACGTGATCAGTGCATGATGAGCCACGTGATCAGTGCATGATCAATTACGTGATCAGTGCATGATCAGTCACGTGACCAGTACATGGTTGCTACGTGATCGTTGCATGATCAGCCACGTGAGCAGTGCATGATAGCCACGTGATCAGTGCATGATCAGTCACGTGATCAGTGCATGATCAGTCACGTGATCAGTGCATGATCATTTACGTGATCAGTGCATGATCAGTCACGTGACCAGTATATGGTTGCTACGTGATCATTCCATGACAGCCACGTGAGCAGTGCATGATAGCCACGTGATGTGTGCATGAGTTACGTGAGCAGAGTATGATCAGCCACGTGATCAGTGCATGAGTGCCACGTGATCAGTGCATGATCAGTCACGTGATCAGTGTATGATCAGCCACGTGATCAGTGCATGATCAGCCACGTGATCAGTGCATGATAGCCACGTGATCAGTGCATGATCAGTCACGTGATCAGTGCATGATCAGTCACGTGATCAGTGCATGGTAGCTGCGTGATCATGGCATGATCAGCCACGTGATCAGTGCATGATAGCCACGTGATCAGTGCATGATCAGTCACGTGATCAGTGCATGATCAGTCACGTGATCAGTGCATGATCAGCCACGTGATCAGTGCATGATCAGTCACGTGATCAGTGTATGTCAGCCACGTGATCAGTGCATGATAGCCACGTGATCAGTGCATGATCAGTCACGTGATCAGTGCATGATCAGTTACGTGATCAGTGCATGATCAGCCACGTGATCAGTGCATGATCAGCCACGTGATCAGTGCATGATCAATCACGTGATCAGTGCATGATCAGTCACGTGATCAGTGCATGATAGCTACGTGATCAGTGCATGATCAGCCACGTGATCAGTGCATGATAGCCACGTGATCAGTGCATGATCAGCCACGTGATCAGTGCATGATCAGTCACGTGATCAGTGCATGATCAGCCACGTGATCAGTGCATGATATCCACGTGATCAGTGCATGATCAGCCACGTGATCAGTGCATGATCAGCCACGTGATCAGTGCATGATCAGTCACGTGATCAGTGCATGATCATCCACGTGATCAGTGCATGATCAGTCATGTGATCAGTGCATGATATAGACGTGATCAGTGCATGATCAGTCACGTGATCAGTGCATGATAGCCACGTGATCAGTGCATGATCAGTCACGTGATCAGTGCATGATCAGTCACGTGATCAGTGCATGATCAGCCACGTGATCAGTGCATGATCAGTCACGTGATCAGTGCATGATCAGTCACGTGATCAGTGCATGATCAGCCACGTGATCAGTGCATGATCAGCCACGTGATCAGTGCATGATCAGTCACGTGATCAGTGCATGATCAGTCACGTGATCAGTGCATGATAGCTACGTGATCAGTGCATGATCAGCCACGTGATCAGTGCATGATAGCCACGTGATCAGTGCATGATAGCCACGTGATCAGTGCATGATCAGTCACGTGATCAGTGCATGATCAGCCACGTGATCAGTGCATGATAGCCACGTGATCAGTGCATGATCAGCCACGTGATCAGTGCATGATCAGCCACGTGATCAGTGCATGATCAGTCACGTGATCAGTGTGATCAGCCACGTGATCAGTGCATGATCAGCCACGTGATCAGTGCATGATCAGCCACGTGATCAGTGCATGATCAGTCACGTGATCAGTGCATGATCAGTCACGTGATCAGTGCATGATCAGCCACGTGATCAGTGCATGATCAGTCACGTGATCAGTGCATGGTAGCTACGTGATCAGTGCATGATCAGCCACGTGATCAGTGCATGATAGCCACGTGATCAGTGCATGAGTCACGTGATCAGTGCATGATCAGCCACGTGATCAGTGCATGATGACACGTGATCAGTGCATGATCAGTCACGTGATCAGTGCATGATCAGCCACGTGATCAGTGCATGATCAGCCACGTGATCAGTGCATGATAGCCACGTGATCAGTGCATGATCAGTCACGTGATCAGTGCATGATCAGCCACGTGATCAGTGCATGATCAGTCACGTGATCAGTGCATGATCAGCCACGTGATCAGTGCATGATAGCCACGTGATCAGTGCATGATCATCACGTGATCAGTGCATGATCAGCCACGTGATCAGTGCATGACAGCACGTGATCAGTGCATGATCAGCCACGTGATCAGTGCATGATAGCCACGTGATCAGTGCATGATCAGTCACGTGATCAGTGCATGATCAGCCACGTGAACAGTGCATGATCAGCCACGTGATCAGTGCATGATAGCCACGTGATCAGTGCATGATCAGTTACGTGATCAGTGCATGATCAGCCACGTGATCAGTGCATGGTCAGACACGTGATCAGTGTATGATCAGCCACGTGATCAGTGCATGATATCCAAGTGATCAGTGCATGATCATCACGTGATCAGTGTATGATCAGCCACGTGAACAGTGCATGCTCAGTCACGTGATCTGGGCCTGCTGAGCTGCGTGATTACTGTCTGCTCATCTGCTTGACAATTGCCAGCTGAGCTGCACGATTCCTGCCTGTCATCTGCTTGACAATTGCCAGCTGTGCTGCGTAATTCCTGCCTGCTCAGCTGCTTGATTATTGCCAGCTGAGCAGCATGATTCCTCACACCTGAGTTCCATGATTATTGCCTGCTGACTGTTTGATTCGTGCCTACTCAGCTCTTTGTTTATTGCCTCCAGAGGCACATGATCAGTGTATGATAGCAAACATGATCAGCGCATGATCAGTCACATGATCAGCGCCATTAAGTCACGTGATCACTACATGATAGTCATGTGATCAGTCCATGCTCAGTCACGGTATCAGTGCATGATCAGCCACGTGATCAGTGCATGATCTGTCACATGATTAGTGTATGATCATCCACGTGATCAGTGCATGGGCAGTCATGTGATCAGTGCATGATATAGACGTGATCAGTGCATGATCAGTCTCGTGATCAGTGCATGATAGCCACGTGATCAGTGCATGATCAGTCACCTGATGGGTGTATGATCATTCACGTGACCTGTACATGGTAGCTACATGATCATTGCATGATCAGCCACGTGAGTAGTGCATGATAGCCACGTGATCACTGCATGATCAGTCACGTGATCAGTGCATGATCAGTCATGTGACCAGTACATGGTAGCTGCGTGATCATGGCATGATCAGCCACGTGAGCAGTGCATGATAGCCACGTGATCAGTGCATGATCAGTCACGTGATCAGTGCATGATCAGTCACGTGATCAGTGCATGATCAGCCACGTGATCAGTGCATGATAGCCACGTGATCAGTGCATGATCAGTCACGTGATCAGTGCATGATCAGTCACGTGATCAGTGTATGATCAGCCACGTGATCAGTGCATGATCAGCCACGTGATCAGTGCATGATCAATTACGTGATCAGTGCATGATCAGTCACGTGACCAGTACATGGTAGCTACGTGATCGTTGCATGATCAGCCACGTGATCAGTGCATGATAGCCACGTGATCAGTGCATGATAGCCACGTGATCAGTGCATGATCAGTCATGTGATACGTGTGTGATCAGCCACGTGATCAGTGCATGATATCCACGTGATCAGTGCATGACAGCCACGTGATCAGTGCATGAGAGCCACGTGATCAGTGCATGATCAGTCACGTGATACATGTGTGATCAGCCACGTGATCAGTGCATGATGAGCCACGTGATCAGTGCATGATCAATTACGTGATCAGTGCATGATCAGTCACGTGACCAGTACATGGTTGCTACGTGATCGTTGCATGATCAGCCACGTGAGCAGTGCATGATAGCCACGTGATCAGTGCATGATCAGTCACGTGATCAGTGCATGATCAGTCACGTGAACAGTGCATGATCATTTACGTGATCAGTGCATGATCAGTCACGTGACCAGTATATGGTTGCTACGTGATCATTGCATGACAGCCACGTGATCAGTGCATGATAGCCACGTGATGTGTGCATGAGTTACGTGATCAGTGTATGATCAGCCACGTGATCAGTGCATGAGTGCCACGTGATCAGTGCATGATCTGTCACGTGATCAGTGTATGATCAGCCACGTGATCAGTGCATGATCAGTCACGTGATCAGTGCATGATAGCCACGTGATCAGTGCATGATCAGTCACGTGATCAGTGCATGATCAGTCACGTGATCAGTGCATGGTAGCTGCGTGATCATGCATGATCAGCCACGTGATCAGTGCATGATAGCCACGTGATCAGTGCATGATCAGTCACGTGATCAGTGCATGATCAGTCACGTGATCAGTGCATGATCAGCCACGTGATCAGTGCATGATCAGGCACGTGATCAGTGCATGATCAGCCACGTGATCAGTGCATGATAGCCACGTGATCAGTGCATGATCAGTCACGTGATCAGTGCATGATCAGTCACGTGATCAGTGCATGATCAGCCACGTGATCAGTGCATGATCAGCCACGTGATCAGTGCATGATCAGTCACGTGATCAGTGCATGATCAGTCACGTGACCAGTGCATGGTAGCTACGTGATCAGTGCATGATCAGCCACGTGATCAGTGCATGATAGCCACGTGATCAGTGCATGATAGCCACGTGATCAGTGCATGATCAGTCACGTGATCGTGCATGATCAGCCACGTGATCAGTGCATGATAGCCACGTGATCAGTGCATGATCAGCCACGTGATCAGTGCATGATCAGCCACGTGATCAGTGCATGATCAGTCACGTGATCAGTGCATGATCATCCACGTGATCAGTGCATGATCAGTCATGTGATCAGTGCATGATATAGACGTGATCAGTGCATGATCAGTCACGTGATCAGTGCATGATAGCCACGTGATCAGTGCATGATCAGTCACGTGATCAGTGCATGATCAGTCACGTGACCAGTACATGGTAGCTACGTGATCATTGCATGATCAGCCACGTGATCAGTGCATGATAGCCACGTGATCAGTGCATGATCAGTCACGTGATCAGTGCATGATCAGTCACGTGACCAGTACATGGTAGCTGCGTGATCATGCATGATCAGCCACGTGATCAGTGCATGATAGCCACGTGATCAGTGCATGATCAGTCACGTGATCAGTGCATGATCAGTCACGTGATCAGTGCATGATCAGCCACGTGATCAGTGCATGATCAGTCACGTGATCAGTGCATGATCAGCCACGTGATCAGTGCATGATCAGCCACGTGATCAGTGCATGATCAGTTACGTGATCAGTGCATGATCAGTCACGTGATCAGTGCATGATAGCTACGTGATCATTGCATGATCAGCCACGTGATCAGTGCATGATAGCCACGTGATCAGTGCATGATAGCCACGTGATCAGTGCATGATCAGTCACGTGATCGTGTGTGATCAGCCACGTGATCAGTGCATGATCAGCCACGTGATCAGTGCATGATCAGCCACGTGATCAGTGCATGATCAGTCACGTGATCAGTGCATGATCAGCCACGTGATCAGTGCATGGTCAGACACGTGAACAGTGTATGATCAGCCACGTGATCAGTGCATGATATCCAAGTGATCAGTGCATGATCATCACGTGATCAGTGTATGATCAGCCACGTGAACAGTGCATGCTCAGTCACGTGATCTGGGCCTGCTGAGCTGCGTGATTACTGTCTGCTCATCTGCTTGACAATTGCCAGCTGAGCTGCACGATTCCTGCCTGTCATCTGCTTGACAATTGCCAGCTGTGCTGCGTAATTCCTGCCTGCTCAGCTGCTTGATTATTGCCAGCTGAGCAGCATGATTCCTCACACCTGAGTTCCATGATTATTGCCTGCTGACTGTTTGATTCGTGCCTACTCAGCTCTTTGTTTATTGCCTCCAGAGGCACATGATCAGTGTATGATAGCAAACATGATCAGCGCATGATCAGTCACATGATCAGCGCCATTAAGTCACGTGATCACTACATGATAGTCATGTGATCAGTCCATGCTCAGTCACGGTATCAGTGCATGATCAGCCACGTGATCAGTGCATGATCTGTCACATGATTAGTGTATGATCATCCACGTGATCAGTGCATGGGCAGTCATGTGATCAGTGCATGATATAGACGTGATCAGTGCATGATCAGTCTCGTGATCAGTGCATGATAGCCACGTGATCAGTGCATGATCAGTCACCTGATGGGTGTATGATCATTCACGTGACCTGTACATGGTAGCTACATGATCATTGCATGATCAGCCACGTGAGTAGTGCATGATAGCCACGTGATCACTGCATGATCAGTCACGTGATCAGTGCATGATCAGTCATGTGACCAGTACATGGTAGCTGCGTGATCATGCATGATCAGCCACGTGAGCAGTGCATGATAGCCACGTGATCAGTGCATGATCAGACACGTGATCAGTGCATGATCAGTCACGTGATCAGTGCATGATCAGCCACGTGATCAGTGCATGATCAGTCACGTGATCAGTGCATGATCAGTCACGTGATCAGTGCATGATCAGCCACGTGATCAGTGCATGATCAGCCACGTGATCAGTGCATGATCAATTACGTGATCAGTGCATGATCAGTCACGTGATCAGTGCATGGTAGCTACGTGATCATTGCATGATCAGCCACGTGATCAGTGCATGATAGCCACGTGATCAGTGCATGATAGCCACGTGATCAGTGCATGATCAGTCACGTGATCAGTGCATGATCAGCCACGTGATCAGTGCATGATAGCCACGTGATCAGTGCATGATAGCCACGTGATCAGTGCATGATCAGTCACGTGATCATGTGTGATCAGCCACGTGATCAGTGCATGATGAGCCACGTGATCAGTGCATGATCAATTACGTGATCAGTGCATGATCAGTCACGTGATCAGTGCATGGTTGCTACGTGATCAGTGCATGATCAGCCACGTGAGCAGTGCATGATAGCCACGTGATCAGTGCATGATCAGTCACGTGATCAGTGCATGATCAGTCACGTGATCAGTGCATGATCATTCACGTGATCAGTACATGGTAGCTACGTGATCAGTGCATGATCAGCCACGTGATCAGTGCATGATAGCCACGTGATCAGTGCATGATCAGTCACGTGATCAGTGCATGATCAGTCACGTGATCAGTGCATGATAGCTGCGTGATCATGCATGATCAGCCACGTGATCAGTGCATGATAGCCACGTGATCAGTGCATGATCAGTCACGTGATCAGTGCATGATCAGTCACGTGATCAGTGCATGATCAGCCACGTGATCAGTGCATGATCAGGCACGTGATCAGTGCATGATCATCCACGTGATCAGTGCATGATAGCCACGTGATCAGTGCATGATCAGTCACGTGATCAGTGCATGATCAGTCACGTGATCAGTGCATGATCAGCCACGTGATCAGTGCATGATCAGCCACGTGATCAGTGCATGATCAATACGTGATCAGTGCATGATCAGTCACGTGATCAGTGCATGATAGCTACGTGATCAGTGCATGATCAGCCACATGGTCAGTGCATGATAGCCACGTGATCAGTGCATGATAGCCACGTGATCAGTGCATGATCAGTCACGTGATCAGTGCATGATCAGCCACGTGATCAGTGCATGATCTGTCACATGATCAGTGTATGATCATCCACGTGATCAGTGCATGGGCAGTCATGTGATCAGTGCATGATATAGACGTGATCAGTGCATGATCAGTCACGTGATCAGTGCATGATAGCCACGTGATCAGTGCATGATCAGTCACCTGATGGGTGTATGATCATTCACGTGACCTGTACATGGTAGCTACATGATCATTGCATGATCAGCCACGTGAGTAGTGCATGATAGCCACGTGATCAGTGCATGATCAGTCACGTGATCAGTGCATGATCAGTCATGTGACCAGTACATGGTAGCTGCGTGATCATGGCATGATCAGCCACGTGATCAGTGCATGATAGCCACGTGATCAGTGCATGATCAGCCACGTGATCAGTGCATGATCAGTCACGTGATCAGTGCATGATCAGCCACGTGATCAGTGCATGATCAGGCACGTGATCAGTGCATGTCAGCCACGTGATCAGTGCATGATAGCCACGTGATCAGTGCATGATCAGTCACGTGATCAGTGCATGATCAGTCACGTGATCAGTGCATGATCAGCCACGTGATCAGTGCATGATCAGCCACGTGATCAGTGCATGATCAATCACGTGATCAGTGCATGATCAGTCACGTGATCAGTACATGATAGCTACGTGATCATTGCATGATCAGCCACGTGATCAGTGCATGATAGCCACGTGATCAGTGCATGATAGCCACGTGATCAGTGCATGATCAGTCACGTGATCGTGTGTGATCAGCCACGTGATCAGTGCATGATAGCCACGTGATCAGTGCATGACAGCCACGTGATCAGTGCATGATCAGTCACGTGATCGTGTGTGATCAGCCACGTGATCAGTGCATGATCAGCCACGTGATCAGTGCATGATCAGCCACGTGATCAGTGCATGATCAGTCACGTGATCAGTGCATGATCAGCCACGTGATCAGTGCATGGTCAGACACGTGAACAGTGTATGATCAGCCACGTGATCAGTGCATGATATCCACGTGATCAGTGCATGATCATCACGTGATCAGTGTATGATCAGCCACGTGAACAGTGCATGCTCAGTCACGTGATCTGGGCCTGCTGAGCTGCGTGATTACTGTCTGCTCATCTGCTTGACAATTGCCAGCTGAGCTGCACGATTCCTGCCTGTCATCTGCTTGACAATTGCCAGCTGTGCTGCGTAATTCCTGCCTGCTCAGCTGCTTGATTATTGCCAGCTGAGCAGCATGATTCCTCACAGCTGAGTTCCATGATTATTGCCTGCTGACTGTTTGATTCGTGCCTACTCAGCTCTTTGTTTATTGCCTCCAGAGGCACATGATCAGTGTATGATAGCAAACATGATCAGCGCATGATCAGTCACATGATCAGCGCCATTAAGTCACGTGATCACTACATGATAGTCATGTGATCAGTCCATGCTCAGTCACGGTATCAGTGCATGATCAGCCACGTGATCAGTGCATGATCTGTCACATGATTAGTGTATGATCATCCACGTGATCAGTGCATGGGCAGTCATGTGATCAGTGCATGATATAGACGTGATCAGTGCATGATCAGTCTCGTGATCAGTGCATGATAGCCACGTGATCAGTGCATGATCAGTCACCTGATGGGTGTATGATCATTCACGTGACCTGTACATGGTAGCTACATGATCATTGCATGATCAGCCACGTGAGTAGTGCATGATAGCCACGTGATCACTGCATGATCAGTCACGTGATCAGTGCATGATCAGTCATGTGACCAGTACATGGTAGCTGCGTGATCATGGCATGATCAGCCACGTGAGCAGTGCATGATAGCCACGTGATCAGTGCATGATCAGTCACGTGATCAGTGCATGATCAGCACGTGATCAGTGCATGATCAGCCACGTGATCAGTGCATGATAGCCACGTGATCAGTGCATGATCAGTCACGTGATCAGTGCATGATCAGTCACGTGATCAGTGTATGATCAGCCACGTGATCAGTGCATGATCAGCCACGTGATCAGTGCATGATCAATTACGTGATCAGTGCATGATCAGTCACGTGACCAGTACATGGTAGCTACGTGATCGTTGCATGATCAGCCACGTGATCAGTGCATGATAGCCACGTGATCAGTGCATGATAGCCACGTGATCAGTGCATGATCAGTCATGTGATACGTGTGTGATCAGCCACGTGATCAGTGCATGATATCCACGTGATCAGTGCATGACAGCCACGTGATCAGTGCATGAGAGCCACGTGATCAGTGCATGATCAGTCACGTGATCATGTGTGATCAGCCACGTGATCAGTGCATGATGAGCCACGTGATCAGTGCATGATCAATTACGTGATCAGTGCATGATCAGTCACGTGACCAGTACATGGTTGCTACGTGATCGTGCATGATCAGCCACGTGAGCAGTGCATGATAGCCACGTGATCAGTGCATGATCAGTCACGTGATCAGTGCATGATCAGTCACGTGAACAGTGCATGATCATTTACGTGATCAGTGCATGATCAGTCACGTGACCAGTATATGGTTGCTACGTGATCATTGCATGACAGCCACGTGATCAGTGCATGATAGCCACGTGATGTGTGCATGAGTTACGTGATCAGAGTATGATCAGCCACGTGATCAGTGCATGAGTGCCACGTGATCAGTGCATGATCTGTCACGTGATCAGTGTATGATCAGCCACGTGATCAGTGCATGATCAGTCACGTGATCAGTGCATGATATAGACGTGATCAGTGCATGATCAGTCACGTGATCAGTGCATGATCAGTCACGTGATCAGTGCATGGTAGCTGCGTGATCATGCATGATCAGCCACGTGATCAGTGCATGATAGCCACGTGATCAGTGCATGATCAGTCACGTGATCAGTGCATGATCAGTCACGTGATCAGTGCATGATCAGCCACGTGATCAGTGCATGATCAGCACGTGATCAGTGCATGATCAGCCACGTGATCAGTGCATGATAGCCACGTGATCAGTGCATGATCAGTCACGTGATCAGTGCATGATCAGTCACGTGATCAGTGCATGATCAGCCACGTGATCAGTGCATGATCAGCCACGTGATCAGTGCATGATCAGTTACGTGATCAGTGCATGATCAGTCACGTGATCAGTGCATGGTAGCTACGTGATCATTGCATGATCAGCCACGTGATCAGTGCATGATAGCCACGTGATCAGTGCATGATAGCCACGTGATCAGTGCATGATCAGTCACGTGATCGTGCATGATCAGCCACGTGATCAGTGCATGATATCCACGTGATCAGTGCATGATCAGCCACGTGATCAGTGCATGATCAGCCACGTGATCAGTGCATGATCAGTCACGTGATCAGTGCATGATCATCCACGTGATCAGTGCATGATCAGTCATGTGATCAGTGCATGATATAGACGTGATCAGTGCATGATCAGTCACGTGATCAGTGCATGATAGCCACGTGATCAGTGCATGATCAGTCACGTGATCAGTGCATGATCAGTCACGTGACCAGTACATGGTAGCTACATGATCATTGCATGATCAGCCACGTGATCAGTGCATGATAGCCACGTGATCAGTGCATGATCAGTCACGTGATCAGTGCATGATCAGTCACGTGATCAGTGCATGGTAGCTACGTGATCAGTGCATGATCAGCCACGTGATCAGTGCATGATAGCCACGTGATCAGTGCATGATCAGTCACGTGATCAGTGCATGATCAGTCACGTGATCAGTGCATGATCATTCACGTGATCAGTGCATGATAGCTACGTGATCAGTGCATGATCAGCCACGTGATCAGTGCATGATAGCCACGTGATCAGTGCATGATCAGTCACGTGATCAGTGCATGATCAGTCACGTGATCAGTGCATGGTAGCTGCGTGATCATGCATGATCAGCCACGTGATCAGTGCATGATAGCCACGTGATCAGTGCATGATCAGCCACGTGATCAGTGCATGATCAGTCACGTGATCAGTGCATGATCAGCCACGTGATCAGTGCATGATCAGGCACGTGATCAGTGTATGATCAGCCACGTGATCAGTGCATGATAGCCACGTGATCAGTGCATGATCAGTCACGTGATCAGTGCATGATCAGTCACGTGATCAGTGCATGATCAGCCACGTGATCAGTGCATGATCAGCCACGTGATCAGTGCATGATCAATACGTGATCAGTGCATGATCAGTCACGTGATCAGTGCATGATAGCTACGTGATCAGTGCATGATCAGCCACGTGATCAGTGCATGATAGCCACGTGATCAGTGCATGATAGCCACGTGATCAGTGCATGATCAGTCACGTGATCAGTGCATGATCAGCCACGTGATCAGTGCATGATCAGTCACGTGATCAGTGTATGATCATCCACGTGATCAGTGCATGGCAGTCATGTGATCAGTGCATGATATAGACGTGATCAGTGCATGATCAGTCACGTGATCAGTGCATGATAGCCACGTGATCAGTGCATGATCAGTCACGTGATCAGTGCATGATCATTCACGTGACGTGTACATGGTAGCTACATGATCATTGCATGATCAGCCACGTGATAGTGCATGATAGCCACGTGATCAGTGCATGATCAGTCACGTGATCAGTGCATGATCAGTCATGTGACCAGTACATGGTAGCTGCGTGATCATGCATGATCAGCCACGTGATCAGTGCATGATAGCCACGTGATCAGTGCATGATCAGCCACGTGATCAGTGCATGATCAGTCACGTGATCAGTGCATGATCAGCCACGTGATCAGTGCATGATCAGGCACGTGATCAGTGTATGTCAGCCACGTGATCAGTGCATGATAGCCACGTGATCAGTGCATGATCAGTCACGTGATCAGTGCATGATCAGTCACGTGATCAGTGCATGATCAGCCACGTGATCAGTGCATGATCAGCCACGTGATCAGTGCATGATCAGTCACGTGATCAGTGCATGATCAGTCACGTGATCAGTGCATGATAGCTACGTGATCAGTGCATGATCAGCCACGTGATCAGTGCATGATAGCCACGTGATCAGTGCATGATAGCCACGTGATCAGTGCATGATCAGTCACGTGATCGTGTGTGATCAGCCACGTGATCAGTGCATGATAGCCACGTGATCAGTGCATGACAGCCACGTGATCAGTGCATGATCAGTCACGTGATCGTGTGTGATCAGCCACGTGATCAGTGCATGATCAGCCACGTGATCAGTGCATGATCAGCCACGTGATCAGTGCATGATCAGTCACGTGATCAGTGCATGATCAGCCACGTGATCAGTGCATGGTCAGACACGTGAACAGTGTATGATCAGCCACGTGATCAGTGCATGATATCCAAGTGATCAGTGCATGATCATCACGTGATCAGTGTATGATCAGCCACGTGAACAGTGCATGCTCAGTCACGTGATCTGGGCCTGCTGAGCTGCGTGATTACTGTCTGCTCATCTGCTTGACAATTGCCAGCTGAGCTGCACGATTCCTGCCTGTCATCTGCTTGACAATTGCCAGCTGTGCTGCGTAATTCCTGCCTGCTCAGCTGCTTGATTATTGCCAGCTGAGCAGCATGATTCCTCACACCTGAGTTCCATGATTATTGCCTGCTGACTGTTTGATTCGTGCCTACTCAGCTCTTTGTTTATTGCCTCCAGAGGCACATGATCAGTGTATGATAGCAAACATGATCAGCGCATGATCAGTCACATGATCAGCGCCATTAAGTCACGTGATCACTACATGATAGTCATGTGATCAGTCCATGCTCAGTCACGGTATCAGTGCATGATCAGCCACGTGATCAGTGCATGATCTGTCACATGATTAGTGTATGATCATCCACGTGATCAGTGCATGGGCAGTCATGTGATCAGTGCATGATATAGACGTGATCAGTGCATGATCAGTCTCGTGATCAGTGCATGATAGCCACGTGATCAGTGCATGATCAGTCACCTGATGGGTGTATGATCATTCACGTGACCTGTACATGGTAGCTACATGATCATTGCATGATCAGCCACGTGAGTAGTGCATGATAGCCACGTGATCACTGCATGATCAGTCACGTGATCAGTGCATGATCAGTCATGTGACCAGTACATGGTAGCTGCGTGATCATGGCATGATCAGCCACGTGAGCAGTGCATGATAGCCACGTGATCAGTGCATGATCAGACACGTGATCAGTGCATGATCAGTCACGTGATCAGTGCATGATCAGCCACGTGATCAGTGCATGATCAGGCACGTGATCAGTGCATGTCAGCCACGTGATCAGTGCATGATAGCCACGTGATCAGTGCATGATCAGTCACGTGATCAGTGCATGATCAGTCACGTGATCAGTGTATGATCAGCCACGTGATCAGTGCATGCTCAGTCACGTGATCAGGGCCTGCTGAGCTGCGTGATTACTGTCTGCTCATCTGCTTGACAATTGCCAGCTGAGCTGCACGATTCCTGCCTGTCATCTGCTTGACAATTGCCACCTGTGCTGCGTAATTCCTGCCTGCTCATCTACTTGATTATTGCCAGCTGAGCAGCATGATTTCCCAGAGCTGAGTTCCATGATTATAGCCTGCTGACTGATTCCTGCCTACTCAGCTCTATGTTCATTGCCTCCAGAGGCACATGATCAGTGTGATACCAAACATGATCAGCACATGATCAGTCACATGATCAGTGCATGATAAGCCACGTGATCAGTGCATGATCAATTATGTGATCAGTGCATGATCAGTCACGTGACCAGTACATGGTAGCTGCGTGATCATTGCATGATCAGCCACGTGATCAGTGCATGATAGCCACGTGATCAGTGCATGATCAGTCACGTGATCAGTGCATGATCAGTCACGTGATCAGTGTGTGATCAGCCACGTGATCAGTGCATGATAGCCACGTGATCAGTGCATGATAGCCACGTGATCAGTGCATGATCAGTCACGTGATCAGTGCATGATCAGTCACGTGATCGTGTGTGATCAGCCACGTGATCAGTGCATGATCAGCCACGTGATCAGTGCATGATCAATCACGTGATCAGTGCATGATCAGTCACGTGATAGTGCATGGTAGCTACGTGATCAGTGCATGATCAGCCACGTGATCAGTGCATGATAGCCACGTGATCAGTGCATGATCAGCCACGTGATCAGTGCATGATCAGCCACGTGATCAGTGCATGATCAGTCACGTGATCATGTGTGATCAGCCACGTGATCAGTGCATGATCAGCCACGTGATCAGTGCATGATCAATTCCGTGATCAGTGCATGATCAGTCACGTGACCAGTGCATGGTTGCTACGTGATCAGTGCATGATCAGCCACGTGATCAGTGCATGATAGCCACGTGATCAGTGCATGATCAGTCACGTGATCAGTGCATGATCAGTCACGTGATCAGTGCATGATCATTCACGTGATCAGTGCATGATCAGTCACGTGATCAGTGCATGATAGCTACGTGATCATTGCATGACAGCCACGTGATCAGTGCATGATAGCCACGTGATCAGTGCATGATCAGTCACGTGATCAGTGCATGATCAGCCACGTGATCAGTGCATGATAGCCACGTGATCAGTGCATGATAGTCACGTGACAGTGTGTGATCAGCCACGTGATCAGTGCATGATCAGCCACGTGATCAGTGCATGATAGCCACGTGATCAGTGCATGATCAGTCACGTGATCAGTGCATGATCAGCCACGTGATCAGTGCATGATCAGTCACGTGATCAGTGCATGATCAGTCACGTGATCAGTGCATGATAGCTGCGTGATCATGCATGATCAGCCACGTGATCAGTGCATGATAGCCACGTGATCAGTGCATGATCAGTCACGTGATCAGTGCATGATCAGTCACGTGATCAGTGCATGATCAGCCACGTGATCAGTGCATGATCAGGCACGTGATCAGTGTATGTCAGCCACGTGATCAGTGCATGATAGCCACGTGATCAGTGCATGATCAGTCACGTGATCAGTGCATGATCAGTCACGTGATCAGTGTATGATCAGCCACGTGATCAGTGCATGATCAGCCACATGATCAGTGCATGATCAATTACGTGATCAGTGCATGATCAGTCACGTGATCAGTACATGGTAGCTACGTGATCAGTGCATGATCAGCCACGTGATCAGTGCATGATAGCCACGTGATCAGTGCATGATAGCCACGTGATCAGTGCATGATCAGTCACGTGATATGTGTGTGATCAGCCACGTGATCAGTGCATGATGAGCCACGTGATCAGTGCAGGATCAATTACGTGATCAGTGCATGATCAGTCACGTGACCAGTACATGGTTGCTACGTGATCGTTGCATGATCAGCCACGTGAGCAGTGCATGATAGCCACGTGATCAGTGCATGATCAGTCACGTGATCAGTACATGATCAGTCACGTGAACAGTGCATGATCATTTACGTGATCAGTGCATGATCAGTCACGTGACCAGTATATGGTAGCTACGTGATCATTCCATGACGAGCCACGTGAGCAGTGCATGATAGCCACGTGATGTGTGCATGATCAGTTACGTGAGCAGAGTATGATCAGCCACGTGATCAGTGCATGAGTGCCACGTGATCAGTGCATGATATGTCACGTGACAGGTGTGTGATCAGCCACGTGAACAGTGCATGTTCAGCCACGTGATCAGTGCATGATAGCCACGTGATCAGTGCATGATCAGTTACGTGAGCAGTGTATGATCAGCCACGTGATCAGTGCATGGTCAGACACGTGAACAGTGTATGATCAGCCACGTGATCAGTGCATGATATCCAAGTGATCAGTGCATGATCATCACGTGATCAGTGTATGATCAGCCACGTGAACAGTGCATGCTCAGTCACGTGATCAGGGCCTGCTGAGCTGCGTGATTACTGTCTGCTCATCTGCTTGACAATTGCCAGCTGAGCTGCACGATTCCTGCCTGTCATCTGCTTGACAATTGCCAGCTGTGCTGCGTAATTCCTGCCTGCTCAGCTGCTTGATTATTGCCAGCTGAGCAGCATGATTCCTCACAGCTGAGTTCCATGATTATTGCCTGCTGACTGTTTGATTCGTGCCTACTCAGCTCTTTGTTTATTGCCTCCAGAGGCACATGATCAGTGTATGATAGCAAACATGATCAGCGCATGATCAGTCACATGATCAGCGCCATTAAGTCACGTGATCACTACATGATAGTCATGTGATCAGTCCATGCTCAGTCACGGTATCAGTGCATGATCAGCCACGTGATCAGTGCATGATCTGTCACAAGATTAGTGTATGATCATCCACGTGATCAGTGCATGGGCAGTCATGTGATCAGTGCATGATATAGACGTGAACAGTGCATGATCAGTCTCGTGATCAGTGCATGATAGCCACGTGATCAGTGCATGATCAGTCACCTGATGGGTGTATGATCATTCACGTGACCTGTACATGGTAGCTACATGATCATTGCATGATCAGCCACGTGAGTAGTGCATGATAGCCACGTGATCAGTGCATGATCAGTCACGTGATCAGTGCATGATCAGTCATGTGACCAGTACATGGTAGCTGCGTGATCATGGCATGATCAGCCACGTGAGCAGTGCATGATAGCCACGTGATCAGTGCATGATCAGTCACGTGATCAGTGCATGATCAGTCACGTGATCAGTGCATGATCAGCCACGTGATCAGTGCATGATCAGCCACGTGATCAGTGCATGATAGCCACGTGATCAGTGCATGATCAGTCACGTGATCAGTGCATGATCAGTCACGTGATCAGTGCATGATCAGCCACGTGATCAGTGCATGATCATCACGTGATCAGTGCATGATCAGTCACGTGATCAGTACATGGTAGCTACGTGATCAGTGCATGATCAGCCACGTGATCAGTGCATGATAGCCACGTGATCAGTGCATGATCAGTCACGTGATCAGTGCATGATCAGTCATGTGATCAGTGCATGATCAGCCACGTGATCAGTGCATGATCAGCCACGTGATCAGTGCATGATAGCCACGTGATCAGTGCATGATCAGTCACGTGATCAGTGCATGATCAGTCACGTGATCAGTGCATGATCAGCCACGTGATCAGTGCATGATCAGCCACGTGATCAGTGCATGATCACGTGATCAGTGCATGATCAGTCACGTGATCAGTGCATGATCATTCACGTGACCAGTACATGGTAGCTACGTGATCATTGCATGATCAGCCACGTGATAGTGCATGATAGCCACGTGATCAGTGCATGATCAGTCACGTGATCAGTGCATGATCAGTCATGTGACCAGTGCATGGTAGCTGCGTGATCATGCATGATCAGCCACGTGATCAGTGCATGATAGCCACGTGATCAGTGCATGATCAGCCACGTGATCAGTGCATGATCAGTCACGTGATCAGTGCATGATCAGCCACGTGATCAGTGCATGATCAGGCACGTGATCAGTGTATGTCAGCCACGTGATCAGTGCATGATAGCCACGTGATCAGTGCATGATCAGTCACATGATCAGTGCATGATCAGTCACGTGATCAGTGTGTGATCAGCCACGTGAACAGTGCATGCTCAGTCACGTGATCAGGGCCTGCTGAGCTGCGTGATTACTGTCTGCTCATCTGCTTGACAATTGCCAGCTGAGCTGCACGATTCCTGCCTGTCATCTCCTTGACAATTGCCAGCTGTGCTGCGTAATTCCTGCCTGCTCATCTGCTTGATTATTGCCAGCTGAGCAGCATGATTTCTCAGAGGTGAGTTCCATGATTATAGCCTGCTGACTGATTCCTGCCTACTCAGCTCTATGTTCATTGCCTCCAGAGGCACATGATCAGTGTATGACACCAAACATGATCAGTGCATGATCAGTCACATGATCAGTGCATGATAAGCCACGTGATCAGTGCATGATCAGTCATGTGATCAGTGCATGATCAGTCACGTGATCAGTGCATGATAGCTGCGTGATCAGTGCATGATCAGCCACGTGATCAGTGCATGATAGCCACGTGATCAGTGCATGATCAGTCACGTGATCAGTGCATGATCAGTCACGTGATCAGTGCATGATCAGTCACGTGATCAGTGCATGATCAGTCACGTGATCAGTGCATGATCAGTCACGTGATCAGTGCATGTACCACGTGATCAGTGCATGATCAGCCACGTGATCAGTGCATGATCAGTCACGTGATCAGTGCATGATCAGCCACGTGATCAGTGCATGATCAGTCACGTGATCAGTGCATGATCAGCCACGTGATCAGTGCATGATAGCCACGTGATCAGTGCATGATAGCCACGTGATCAGTGCATGATCAGTCACGTGATCAGTGCATGATCAGCCACGTGATCAGTGCATGATATCCACGTGATCAGTGCATGATAGCCACGTGATCAGTGCATGATCAGTCACGTGATCAGTGCATGATCAGTCACGTGATCGTGCATGATCAGCCACGTGATCAGTGCATGATGAGCCACGTGATCAGTGCATGATCAATTACGTGATCAGTGCATGATCAGTCACGTGACCAGTACATGGTAGCTACGTGATCATTGCATGATCAGCCACGTGATCAGTGCATGATAGCCACGTGATCAGTGCATGATAGCCACGTGATCAGTGCATGAGAGCCACGTGATCAGTGCATGATCAGTCACGTGATCATGTGTGATCAGCCACGTGATCAGTGCATGATGAGCCACGTGATCAGTGCATGATCATTCACGTGATAGTGCATGATCAGTCACGTGATCAGTGCATGATCAGTCACGTGATCAGTGCATGATCAGCCACGTGATCAGTGCATGATAGCCACGTGATCAGTGCATGATCAGTCACGTGATCAGTGCATGATCAGCCACGTGATCAGTGCATGATCAGCCACGTGATCAGTGCATGATCAATTACGTGATCAGTGCATGATCAGCCACGTGATCAGTGCATGATCAGTCACGTGAATCAGTGCATGATCAGCCACGTGATCAGTGCATGATCAGTCACGTGATCAGTGCATGATCAGCCACGTGATCAGTGCATGATCAGTCATGTGACCAGTGCATGGTAGCTGCGTGATCATGCATGATCAGCCACGTGATCAGTGCATGATCAGTCACGTGATCAGTGCATGATCAGCCACGTGATCAGTGCATGATCAGTCACGTGATCAGTGCATGTCAGCACGTGATCAGTGCATGATAGCCACGTGATCAGTGCATGATCAGCCACGTGATCAGTGCATGATCAGTCACGTGATCAGTGCATGATCAGCCACGTGATCAGTGCATGATCAGTCACGTGATCAGTGCATGATCAGTCACGTGATCAGTGCATGATAACACGTGATCAGTGCATGATCAGCCACGTGATCAGTGCATGATAGTCACGTGATCAGTGCATGATAGCCACGTGATCAGTGCGTGCACAGTCCCATGATCAGCGCCTGTCAGTCACTGATCATTGCCTGATAAACACGTGATCAGTGCATGATGAGCCATGTGATCAGTGCCTGATCAGCCACGTCATCAGTGCATGCGCAGTCACGTCATCAGTGCATGATAGCCACGTGATCAGTGCATGCTCAGTCACGTGATCTGGACTTGATCAGCCACGTGATCAGTGCCTGCAGAGTCACGTGATCAGGGCCTGCTGAGCTGCGTGATTCCTGCCGGCTCATCTGCATGACAATTGCCATCTGAGCTGCGTGATTCCTGTCGGCTCATCTGCTTGACAATTGCCAGCTGAGCTGCGTGATTCCTGCCTGGTCACGTGCTTGATTATTGCCAGTTGAGCAGCATGATTCGTCACTGCTGAGCTCCATGCTTATTGCCTGCTGATTGCGTGGTTCGTGTCTGCTCAGCTCTTTGAGTATTGCCTCCTGAGGTCCCTGTTCGGTCGCCACCTGCCGGGGACCAGCCCCAACTGATCCAGGGTATTCGAAGGAGAGATGGCCTAGGCGACTATTTATATGCTAATCAGAGATGTCAAGAATAATAGTATGAGGAGAGCTCAGTAGGAAAATTCGGTGGAGAAAAGAGACTGAGTAGCTTGGTTTACGCGGAAGACCAATCAAACTTCAAGACAAGAAGTTTGCACCACTTACGTAGGCCGCAGGCGCCCTCTCGAATAGCGAAAGGTGCCTCACCCTAGACACCTTCTCGAGTGGGTCTTAGCAGCCCAGGCATAATTAGTAAGCGTGGTGGGTTCCGCGCTCCAGATGGAGACTCAGCTGGAAGTTAAAGGTAAGAATGACAAGGAACTTTATGAATTGGAGCTGTAAGTTAACTCTTTGACAGATAGAGCGAGATGGTGGTGGGGGACAGCCCCCAGTGAAATCAGAGGTGAGAGCAAAAGCAATACAGTAGGCAGACTCTGGTTTTTTTGGGGGAGATGCTCGAGAATATCCGGGTGGACTCCTGAGGCTCGATCCCGCATTTGCGTATGCCGAGCCTCCTTCCTCATGACCTTTGTTCAGAGTGGAAGGCCTCCCCGGCTCCCGGCACATGATCAGTGCATGCTCAGTCACGGTATCAGTGCCTGCTCAGCCACGTGATCACTGACGGCACAGTCACGTGATCAGCGCCTCTCAGTCACGTGATCACCGTATGATAAACACGTGATCAGTGAACGACCAGCCACGTGATCACTGCATGCGCAGTCAGGTGGTCAGTTCCTGATCAGCCACCTGATCAGTGCGTGCACAGTCCCCTGATCAGCACCTGTCAGTCACTGATCACTGCCTGATAAACACGTGATCAGTGCCCCAACAGCCACGTCATCAGTGCATGCGCAGTGACGTGATCAGTGCACGATAGCCACGTGATCAGTGCGTGCACAGTCCCATGATCAGCGCCTGTCAGTCACTGATCATTGCCTGATAAACACGTGATCAGTGCATGATGAGCCATGTGATCAGTGCCTGATCAGCCACGTCATCAGTGCATGCGCAGTCACGTCATCAGTGCATGATAGCCACGTCATCAGTGCATGCTCAGTCACGTGATCTGGACTTGATCAGCCACGTGATCAGTGCCTGCAGAGTCACATGATCAGGGCCTGCTGAGCTGCGTGATTCCTGCCAGCTCATCTGCATGACAATTGCCATCTGAGCTGCGTGATTCCTGTCGGCTCATCTGCTTGACAATTGCCAGCTGAGCTGCGTGATTCCTGCCTGGTCACGTGCTTGATTATTGCCAGTTGAGCAGCATGATTCGTCACTGCTGAGCTCCATGCTTATTGCCTGCTGATTGCGTGGTTCGTGTCTGCTCAGCTCTTTGAGTATCGCCTCCTGAGGTCCCTGTTCGGTCGCCACCTGCCAGGGACCAGCCCCAACTGATCCAGGGTATTCGAAGGAGAGATGGCCTAGGCGACTATTTATATGCTAATCAGAGATGTCAAGAATAATAGTATGAGGATAGCTCAGTAGGAAAATTCGGTGCAGAAAAGAGACTGAGTAGCTTGGTTTACGCGGAAGACCAATCAAACTTCAAGACAAGAAGTTTGCACCACTTACGTAGGCCGCAGGCGCCCTCTCGAATAGCGAAAGGTGCCTCACCCTAGACACGTTCTCGAGTGGGTCTTAGCAGCCCAGGCATAATTAGTAAGCGTGGTGGGTTCCGCGCTCCAGATGGAGACACAGCTGGAAGTTAAAGGGAAGAATGACAAGGAACTTTATGAATTGGAGCTGTAAGTTAACTCTTTGACAGAGAGAGCGAGATGGTGGTGGGGGACAGCCCCCAGTGAAATCAGAGGTGAGAGCACAAAGCAATACAGTAGGCAGACTCTGGTTTTTTGGGGGAGATGCTCGAGAATATCCGGGTGGACTCCTGAGGCTCGATCCCTCATTTGCGTATGCCGAGCCTCCTTCCTCATGACCTTTGTCCAGAGTGGAATGCCTCCCTGGCTCCCGGCACATGATCAGTGCATGCTCAGTCACGGTATCAGTGGCTGCTCAGCCACGTGATCACTGACGGCACAGTCACGTGATCAGCGCCTCTCAGTCACGTGATCACCGTATGATAAACACGTGATCAGTGAACGACCAGCCACTTGATCACTGCATGCGCAGTCAGGTGGTCAGTTCCTGATCAGCCACCTGATCAGTGCGTGCACAGTCCCCTGATCAGCGCCTGTCAGTCACTGATCATTGCCTGATAAACACGTGATCAGTGCATGATGAGCCATGTGATCAGTGCCTGATCAGCCACGTCATCAGTGCATGCGCAGTCACGTCAGCAGTGCATGATAGCCACGTGATCAGTGCATGCTCAGTCACGTGATCTGGACTTGATCAGCCACGTGATCAGTGCCTGCAGAGTCACGTGATCAGGGCCTGCTGAGCTGCGTGATTCCTGCCGGCTCATCTGCATGACAATTGCCATCTGAGCTTCGTGATTCCTGTCGGCTCATCTGCTTGACAATTGCCAGCTGAGCTGCGTGGTTCCTGCCTGGTCACGTGCTTGATTATTGCCAGTTGAGCAGCATGATTCGTCAGTGCTGAGCTCCATGCTTATTGCCTGCTGATTGCGTGGTTCGTGTCTGCTCAGCTCTTTGAGTATCGCCTCCTGAGGTCCCTGTTCGGTCGCCACCTGCCGGGGACCAGCCCCAACTGATCCAGGGTATTCGAAGGAGAGATGGCCTAGGCGACTATTTATATGCTAATCAGAGACGGCAAGAATAGTATGAGGAGAGCTCAGTAGGAAAATTCGGTGGAGAAAAGAGACTGAGTAGCTTGGTTTACGCGGAAGACCAATCAAACTTCAAGACAAGAAGTTTGCACCACTTACGTAGGCCGCAGGCACCCTCTCGAATAGCGAAAGGTGCCTCACCCTAGACACCTTCTCGAGTGGGTCTTAGCAGCCCAGGCATAATTAGTAAGCGTGGTGGGTTCCGCGCTCCAGATGGAGACTCAGCTGGAAGTTAAAGGGAAGAATGACAAGGAACTTTATGAATTGGAGCTCTAAGTTAACTCTTTGACAGAGAGAGCGAGATGGTATGGGGGACAGCCCCCAGTGAAATCAGAGGTGATAGCACAAAGCAATACAGTAGGCAGACTCTGGTTTTTTTGGGGGGAGATGCTCGAGAATATCCGGGTGGACTCCTGAGGCCCGATCCCGCATTTGCGTATGCCGAGCCTCCTTCCTCATGACCTTTGTCCAGAGTGGAAGGCCTCCCCGGCTCCCGGCACATGATCAGTGCATGCTCAGTCACGGTATCAGTGCCTGCTCAGCCACGTGATCACTGACGGCACAGTCACGTGATCAGCGCCTCTCAGTCACGTGATCACCGTATGATAAACACGTGATCAGTGAATGACCAGCCACGTGATCACTGCATGCGCAGTCAGGTGGTCAGTTCCTGATCAGCCACCTGATCAGTGCGTGCACATTCCCCTGATCAGCACCTGTCAGTCACTGATCACTGCCTGATAAACACGTGATCAGTGCCCTAACAGCCACGTCATCAGTGCATGCGCAGTCACGTGATCAGTGCATGATAGCCAGGTGATCAGTGCGTGCACAGTCCCATGATCAGCGCCTGTCAGTCACTGATCATTGCCTGATAAACACGTGATCAGTGCATGATGAGCCATGTGATCAGTGCCTGATCAGCCACGCCATCAGTGCATGATAGCCACGTCATCAGTGCATGCTCAGTCACGTGATCTGGACTTGATCAGCCACGTGATCAGTGCCTGCAGAGTCACGTGATCAGGGCCTGCTGAGCTGCGTGATTCCTGCCGGCTCATCTGCATGACAATTGCCATCTGAGCTGCGTGATTCCTGTCGGCTCATCTGCTTGACAATTGCCAGCTGAGCTGCGTGATTCCTGCCTGGTCACGTGCTTGATTATTGCCAGTTGAGCAGCATGATTCGTCACTGCTGAGCTCCATGCTTATTGCCTGCTGATTGCGTGGTTCGTGTCTGCTCAGCTCTTTGAGTATCGCCTCCTGAGGTCCCTGTTCGGTCGCCACCTGCCGGGGACCAGCCCCAACTGATCCAGGGTATTCGAAGGAGAGATGGCCTAGGCGACTATTTATATGCTAATCAGAGATGTCAAGAATAATAGTATGAGGAGAGCTCAGTAGGAAAATTCGGTGGAGAAAAGAGACTGATCAGCCACGTAAACATTGCATGTTCAGCCACGTGATCAGTGCATGATAGCCACGTGATCAGTGCATGATCAGTTACGTGAGCAGTGTATGATCAGCCACGTGATCAGTGCATGGTCAGACACGTGAACAGTGTATGATCAGCCACGTGATCAGTGCATGATATCCAAGTGATCAGTGCATGATCATCACGTGATCAGTGTATTATCAGCCACGTGAACAGTGCATGCTCAGTCACGTGATCTGGGCCTGCTGAGCTGCGTGATTTCTGTCTGCTCATCTGCTTGACAATTGCCAGCTGAGCTGCACGATTCCTGCCTGTCATCTGCTTGACAATTGCCAGCTGTGCTGCGTAATTCCTGCCTGCTCAGCTGCTTGATTATTGCCAGCTGAGCAGCATGATTCCTCACACCTGAGTTCCATGATTATTGCCTGCTGACTGTTTGATTCGTGCCTACTCAGCTCTTTGTTTATTGCCTCCAGAGGCACATGATCAGTATATGATAGCAATCATGATCAGCGCATGATCAGTCACATGATCAGCGCCATTAAGTCACGTGATCACTACATGATAGTCATGTGATCAGTCCATGCTCAGTCACGGTATCAGTGCATGATCAGCCACGTGCTCAGTGCATGATCTGTCACAAGATTAGTGTATGATCATCCACGTGATCAGTGCACGGGCAGTCATGTGATCAGTGCATGATATAGACGTGAACAGTGCATGACCAGTCTCGTGATCAGTGCATGATAGCCACGTGATCAGTGCATGATCAGTCACCTGATGGGTGTATGATCATTCACGTGACCTGTACATGGTAGCTACATGATCATTGCATGATCAGCCACGTGAGTAGTTCATGAGAGCCACGTGATCATGCATTGATCAGTCACGTGATCAGTGCATGATCAGTCATGTGACCAGTACATGGTAGCTGCGTGATCATGGCATGATCAGCCACGTGAGCAGTGCATGATAGCCACGTGATCAGTGCATGATCAGACACGAGATCAGTGCATGATCAGTCACGTGATCAGTGCATGATCAGCCACGTGATCAGTGCATGACCAGGCACGTGATCAGTGTATGTCCAGCCACGTGATCAGTGCATGATAGCCACGTGATCAGTGCATGATCAGTCACGTGATCAGTGCATGATCAGTTATGTGATCAGTGTATGATCAGCCACGTGATCAGTGCATGATCAGCCACATGATTAGTGCATGATCAATTACGTGATCAGTGCATGATCAGTCACGTGACCAGTACATGGTAGCTACGCGATCATTGCCTGATCAGCCACATGATCAGTGCATGATAGCCACGTGATCACTGCATGATAGCCACGCGATCAGTGCATGATCAGTCATGTGATACGCGTGTGATCAGCCACGTGATCAGTGCATGATATCCACGTGATCAGTGCATGACAGCCACGTGATCAGTGCATGAGAGCCACGGATCAGTGCATGATCAGTCACGTGATACATGTGTGATCAGCCACGTGATCAGTGCATGATGAGCCACGTGATCAGTGCAGGATCAATTACGTGATCAGTGCATGATCAGTCACGTGACCAGTACATGGTTGCTACGTGATCGTTGCATGATCAGCCACGTGAGCAGAGCATGATAGCCACGTGGTCAGTGCATGATCAGTCACGTGATCAGTACATGATCAGTCACGTGAACAGTGCATGATCATTTACGTGATCTTTGCATGATCAGTCACGTTACCAGTATATGGTTGCTACGTGATCATTCCATGACGAGCCACGTGAGCAGTGCATGATAGCCACGTGATGTGTGCATGAGTTACGTGAGCAGAGTATGATCAGCCACGTGATCAGTGCATGAGTGCCACGTGATCAGTGCATGATATGTCACGTGACAGGTGTGTGATCAGCCACGTGAACAGTGCATGTTCAGCCACGTGATCAGTGAATGATAGCCACGTGATCAGTGCATGATCAGTTTCGTGAGCAGTGTACGATCAGCCACGTGATCAGTGCATGGTCAGACACGTGAACAGTGTATGATCAGCCACGCGATCAGTGCATGGTCAGCCACGTGATCAGTGCATGATATCCAAGTGATCAGTGCATGATCATCACGTGATCAGTGCATGATCAGCCACGTGAACAGTGCATGCTCAGTCACGTGATCTGGGCCTGCTGAGCTGCGTGATTACTGTCTGCTCATCTGCTTGACAATTGCCAGCTGAGCTGCACGATTCCTGCCTGTCATCTGCTTGACAATTGCCAGCTGTGCTGCGTAATTCCTGCCTGCTCAGCTGCTTGATTATTGCCAGCTGAGCAGCATGATTCCTCACACCTGAGTTCCATGATTATTGCCTGCTGACTGTTTGATTCGTGCCTACTCAGCTCTTTGTTTATTGCCTCCAGAGGCACATGATCAGTGTATGATAGCAAACATGATCAGCGCATGATCAGTCACATGATCAGCGCCATTAAGTCACGTGATCACTACATGATAGTCATGTGATCAGTCCATGCTCAGTCACGGTATCAGTGCATGATCAGCCACGTGATCAGTGCATGATCTGTCACAAGATAAGTGTATGATCATCCACGTGATCAGTGCACGGGCAGTCATGTGATCAGTGCATGATATAGACGTGAACAGTGCATGACCAGTCTCGTGATCAGTGCATGATAGCCACGTGATCAGTGCATGATCAGTCACCTGATGGGTGTATGATCACTCATGTGACCAGTACATGGTAGCTGCGTGATCATGGCATGATCAGCCACGTGAGCAGTGCATGATAGCCACGTGATCAGTGCATGATCAGACACGAGATCAGTGCATGATCAGTCACGTGATCAGTGCATGATCAGCCACGTGATCAGTGCATGACCAGGCACGTGATCAGTGTATGTCAGCCAAGTGATCAGTGCATGATAGCCACGTGATCAGTGCATGATCAGTCACGTGATCAGTGCATGATCAGTTATGTGATCAGTGTATGATCAGCCACGTGATCAGTGCATGATCAGCCACATGATCAGTGCATGATCAATTACGTGCTCAGTGCATGATCAGTCACGTGACCGTACATGGTAGCTACGTGATCATTGCCTGATCAGCCATATTATAAGTGCATGATAGCCACGTGATCAGTGCATGATAGCCACGTGATCAGTGCATGATAGCCACGTGATCAGTGCATGATCAGTTATGTGATCAGTGTATGATCAGCCACGTGATCAGTGCATGATCAGCCACATGATCAGTGCATGATCAATTACGTGATCAGTGCATGATCAGTCACGTGACCAGTACATGGTAGCTACGTGATCATTGCCTGATCAGCCACATTATCAGTGCATGATGAGCCACGTGATCAGTGCAGGATCAATTACGTCATCAGTGCATGATCAGTCACGTGACCAGTACATGGTTTCTACGTGATCGTTGCATGATCAGCCACGTGAGCAGAGCATGATAGCCACGTGGTCAGTGCATGATCAGACACGAGATCAGTGCATGATCAGTCACGTGATCAGTGCATGATCAGCCACGTGATCAGTGCATGACCAGGCACGTGATCAGTGTATGTCCAGCCAAGTGATCAGTGCATGATAGCCACGTGATCAGTGCATGATCAGTCACGTGATCAGTGCATGATCAGTTATGTGATCAGTGTATGATCAGCCACGTGATCAGTGCATGATCAGCCACATGATCAGTGCATGATCAATTACGTGATCAGTGCATGATCAGTCACGTGACCAGTACATGGTAGCTACGTGATCATTGCCTGATCAGCCATATTATAAGTGCATGATAGCCACGTGATCAGTGCATGATAGCCACGTGATCAGTGCATGATAGCCACGTGATCAGTGCATGATCAGTTACGTGATCAGTGTATGATCAGCCACGTGATCAGTGCATGATCAGCCACATGATCAGTGCATGATCAATTACGTGATCAGTGCATGATCAGTCACGTGACCAGTACATGGTAGCTACGTGATCATTGCCTGATCAGCCACATTATCAGTGCATGATGAGCCACGTGATCAGTGCAGGATCAATTACGTCATCAGTGCATGATCAGTCACGTGACCAGTACATGGTTTCTACGTGATCGTTGCATGATCAGCCACGTGAGCAGAGCATGATAGCCACGTGGTCAGTGCATGATCAGTCACGTGATCAGTACATGATCAGTCACGTGAACAGTGCATGATCATTTACGTGATCTTTGCATGATCAGTCACGTTACCAGTATATGGTTGCTACGTGATCATTCCATGACGAGCCACGTGAGCAGTGCATGATAGCCACGTGATGTGTGCATGAGTTACGTGAGCAGAGTATGATCAGCCACGTGATCAGTGCATGAGTGCCACGTGATCAGTGCATGATATGTCACGTGACAGGTGTGTGATCAGCCACGTGAACAGTGCATGTTCAGCCACGTGATCAGTGCATGATAGCCACGTGATCAGTGCATGATCAGTTACGTGAGCAGTGTATGATCAGCCACGTGATCAGTGAATGGTCAGACACGTGAACAGTGTATGATCAGCCACGTGATCAGTGCATGATATCCAAGTGATCAGTGCATGATCATCACGTGATCAGTGTATGATCAGCCACGTGAACAGTGCATGCTCAGTCAGGTGATCTGGGCCTGCTGAGCTGCGTGATTACTGTCTGCTCATCTGCTTGACAATTGCCAGCTGAGCTGCACGATTCCTGCCTGTCATCTGCTTGAGAATTGCCAGCTGTGCTGCGTAATTCCTGCCTGCTCAGCTGCTTGATTATTGCCAGCTGAGCAGCATGATTCCTCACACCTGTGTTCCATGATTATTGCCTGCTGACTGTTTGATTCGTGCCTACTCAGCTCTTTGTTTATTGCCTCCAGAGGCACATGATCAGTATATATAGCAATCATGATCAGCGCATGATCAGTCACATGATCAGCGCCATTAAGTCACGTGATCACTACATGATAGTCATGTGATCAGTCCAAGCTCAGTCACGGTATCAGTGCATGATCAGCCACGTGATCAGTGCATGATCTGTCACAAGATGAGTGTATGATCATCCACGTGATCAGTGCACGGGCAGTCATGTGATCAGTGCATGATATAGACGTGAACAGTGCATGATCAGTCTCATGATCAGTGCATGATAGCCACGTGATCAGTGCATGATCAGTCACCTGATGGGTGTATGATCATTCACGTGACCTGTACATGGTAGCTACATGATCATTGCATGATCAACCACGTGAGTAGTTCATGATAGCCACGTGATCACTGCATGATCAGTCACGTGATCAGTGCATGATCAGTCATGTGACCAGTACATGGTAGCTGCGTGATCATGGCATGATCAGCCACGTGAGCAGTGCATGATAGCCACGTTATCAGTGCATGATCAGACACGAGATCAGTGCATGATCAGTCACGTGATCAGTGCATGATCAGCCACGTGATCAGTGCATGACCAGGCACGTGATCAGTGCATGATCAGTTATGTGATCAGTGTATGATCAGCCACGTGATCAGTGCATGATCAGCCACATGATCAGTGCATGATCAATTACGTGATCAGTGCATGATCAGTCACGTGACCAGTACATGGTAGCTACGTGATCATTGCCTGATCAGCCACATGATCAGTGCATGATAGCCACGTGATCAGTGCATGATAGCCACGTGATCAGTGCATGATCAGTCATGTGATACGTGTGTGATCAGCCACATGATCAGTGCATGATATCCACGTGATCAGTGCATGACAGCCACGTGATCAGTGCATGAGAGCCACGTGATCCGTTCATGATCAGTCACGTGATACATGTGTGATCAGACACGTGATCAGTGCATGATGTGCCACGTGATCAGTGCAGGATCAATTCCGTGATCAGTGCATGATCAGTCACGTTACAGTACATGGTTGCTACGTGATCCTTGCATGATCAGCCACGGGAGCAGAGCATGATAGCCACGTGAGCAGTGCATGATCAGTCACGTGATCAGTACATGATCAGTCACTTGAACAGTGCATGATCATTGACGTGATCTGTGCATGATCAGTCACGTGACCAGTATATGGTAGCTACGTGATCATTCCATGACGAGCCACGTGAGCAGTGCATGATAGCCACGTGATGTGTACATGATCAGTTACGTGAGCAGAGTATGATCAGCCACGTGATCAGTGCATGAGGGCCACGTGATCAGTGCATGATATGTCATGTGACAGGTGTGTGATCAGCCACGCGAACAGTGCATGTTCAGCCAAGTGATCAGTGCATGATAGCCACGTGATCAGTGCATGGTCAGTTACCTGAGCTGTGTATGATCAGCCACGTGATCAGTGCATGATCAGACACGAGATCAGTGCATGATCAGTCACGTGACCAGTACATGGTAGCCGCGTGATCATCGCATGATCAGCCAGGTGAGCAGTGCATGATAGCCACGTGATCAGTGCATGATCAGACACGAGATCAGTGCATGATCAGTCACGTGATCAATGCATGATGAGCCACGTGATCAGTGCATGACCAGGCACGTGATCTGTGTATGTCAGCCAAGTGATCAGTGCATGATAGCCACGTGATCAGTGCATGATTAGTCACGTGATCAGTGCATGATCAGTTATGTGATCAGTGTATGATCAGCCACATGATCAGCGCATGATCAGCCACATGATCAGTGCATGATCAATTACGTAATCAGTGCATGATCAGTCACGCGACCAGTACATGGTAGCTACGCGATCATTGCCTGATCAGCCACGTGATCAGTGCATGATAGCCACGCGATCAGTGCATGATAGCCACGTGATCAGTGCATGATCAGTCATGTGATATGTGTGTTATCAGCCACGACATCAGTGCATGATGAGCCACGCGATCAGTGCAGGATCAATTACGCGATCAGTGCATGATCAGTCACGTGACCAGTACATGGTTGCTACGTGATCGCTGCATGATCAGCCACGTGAGCAGTGCATGATATCCACGTGATCAGTGCATGATCAGCCACGTGATCAGTACATGATCAGTCACGTGAACAGTGCATGATCATTTACATGATCTTTGCATGATCAGTCACGTGAACAGTATATGGTAGCTACGTGATCATTCCATGACGAGCCACGTGAGCAGTGCATAATAGCCACGTGATGTGTGCATGATCAGTTACGTGAGCAGAGTACGATCAGCCACGTGATCAGTGCATGAGTGCCACGTGATCAGTGCATGATATGTCACATGACAGGTGTGTGATCAGCCACGTGAACAGTGCATGTTCAGCCACGTGATCAGTGCATGATAGCCACGTGATCAGTGCATGATCAGTTATGTGAGCAGTGTATGATCAGCCACGTGATCAATGCATGGTCGGACACGTGAACAGTGTGTGATCAGCCACGTGATCAGTGCATGATATCCAAGTGATCAGTGCATGATCATCACGTGATCAGTGTATGATCAGCCACGTGAACAGTGCATGCTCAGTCACGTGATCAGGGCCTGTTGAGCTGCGTGATTCCTGTCTGCTCATCTGCTTCACAATTGCCAGCTGAACTGCACGATTCCTGCCTGTCATCTGCTTGACAATTGCCAGCTGTGCTGCGTAATTCCTGCCTGCTCAGCTGCTTGATTATTGCCAGCTGAGCAGCATGATTCCTCACAGCTGAGTTCCATGATTATTGCCTGCTGACTGTTTGATTCGTGCCTACTCAGCTCTTTGTTTATTGCCTCCAGAGGCACATGATCAGTGTATGATAGCAAACATGATCAGCGCATGATCACTCACATGATCAGCGCCATTAAGTCACGTGATCACTACATGATAGTCATGTGATCAGTCCATGCTCAGTCACGGTATCAGTGCATGATCAGCCACGTGATCACTGCATGATCTGTCACAAGATTAGTGTATGATCATCCACGTGATCAGTGCACGGGCAGTCACGTGATCAGTGCATGATATAGATGTGAACAGTGCATGATCAGTCTCGTGATCAGTGCATGATAGCCACGTGATCAGTGCATGATAAGTCACCTGATGGGTGTATGATCATTCACGTGACCTGTACATGGTAGCTACATGATCATTGCATGATCAGCCACGTGAGTAGTTCATGATAGCCACGTGATCACTGCATGATCAGTCACGTGATCAGTGCATGATCAGTCATGTGACCAGTACATAGTAGCTGCGTGAACATGGCATGATCAGACACGTGAGCAGTGCATGAAAGCCACGTGATCACTGCATGATCAGTCACGTGATCAGTGCATGATCAGTCATGTGACCAGTACATGGTAGCTGCGTGATCATCGCATGACCAGCCAGGTGATCAGTTCATGATAGCTATGTGATCAGTTCATGATTTGTCACGTGATCTGTGCATGACCAGGCAGGTGGTCAGTGTATGATCATCGACGTGATCAGTGCATGATTCATCACCTAATGGGTGTATGATCAGTCACCAGACCGGTACATGGTAGCTACATGATCATTGCATGATCAGCCACGTGAGTAGTGCATGATAGCCACGTGATCAGTGCATGATCAATCATGTGTTCAGTGCATGATCAGTCATGTAATCTGTGCATGACCAGGCACGTGATCAGTGTATGACCAGCCAAGTGATCAGTGCATGATAGCCACGTGATCAGTGCATGATCAGTCACGTGATCAGTGCATGATCAGTAACGTGATCAGTGGATGATCAGCCACGTGATCAGTGCATGATCAGCCACATGATCAGTGCATGATCAATTACGTGATCAGTGCATGATCAGTCACCTGATGGGTGTATGATCATTCATGTGACCTGTACATGGTAGCTACATGATC
Organism: Bos javanicus; assembly: GCF_032452875.1. Taxonomy (NCBI): domain Eukaryota; kingdom Metazoa; phylum Chordata; class Mammalia; order Artiodactyla; family Bovidae; genus Bos; species Bos javanicus. The sequence continues at coordinate 57,470 of NW_026894108.1, read as the reverse complement.
ATTGCATGATCAGCCACGTGAGTAGTGCATGATAGCCACGTAATCACTGCATGATCAGTCACGTGATCAGTGCATGATCAGTCATGTGACCAGTACATGGTAGCTGCGTGATCATCGCATGATCAGCCACGTGAACAGTGCATGATAGCCACGTGATCAGTGCATGATCAGACACGAGATCAGTGCATGATCAGTCACGTGATCAGTGCATGATCAGCCACGTGATCAGTGCATGACCAGGCACGTGATCAGTGTATGTCCAGCCAAGAGATCAGTGCATGATAGCCACGTGATCAGTGCATGATCAGTGACATGATCAGTGCATGATCAGTCACGAGATAGGTGTGTGATCAGCCACGTGAACAGTGCATGCTCAGTCACGTGATCAGGGCCTGCTGAGCTGCGTGATTACTGTCTGCTCATGTGCTTGACAATTTCCAGCTGAGCTGCAGGATTCCTGCCTGTCATCTCCTTGACAATTGCCACCTGTGCTGCGTAATTCCTGCCTGCTCATCTACTTGATTATTGCCAGCTGAGCCGCATGATTTCTCAGAGGTGAGTTCCATTATTATAGCCTGTTGACTGATTCCTGCCTACTCAGCTCTATGTTCATTGCCTCCAGAGGCACATGATCAGTGTGTGACACCAAACATGATCAGCACATGATCAGTGACATAATCAATGCATGATAAGCCAGGTGATCAGTGCATGATCAATTATGTGATCAGTGCATGATCAGTCATGTGACCAGTACATGGTAGCTGCGTGATCATTGCATGATCAGCCACGTGAGCAGTGCATGATAGCCACGTGATCAGTGCATGATCAGACACGTGATCTGTGCATGATCAGTCACGTGATCTGTGCATGATCAGTCACGTGATCAGTGCATGATCAATTACCTGATCAGTGCATGATCAGTCACGTGACCAGTGCATGGTACCTACGTGATCATTGCATGATCAGACACGAGATCAGTGCATGATCAGTCACGTGATCAGTGCATGATCAGCCACGTGATCAGTGCATGACCAGGCACGTGATCAGTGTATGTCCAGCCAGGTGATCACTGCATGCGTGGTCAGGTGGTCAGTTCCTGATCAGCCACCTGATCAGTGCGTGCACAGTCCCCTGATCAGCACCTGTCAGTCACTGATCACTGCCTGATAAACACGTGATCAGTGCCCGAACAGCCACGTCATCAGTGCATGCGCAGTGACGTGATCAGTGCACGATAGCCACGTGATCAGTGCGTGCACAGTCCCATGATCAGCGCCTTTCAGTCACTGATCATTGCCTGATAAACACGTGATCAGTGCATGATGAGCCATGTGATCAGTGCCTGATCAGCCACGTCATCAGTGCATGCGCAGTCACGTCATCAGTGCATGATAGCCACGCCATCAGTGCATGCTCAGTCACGTGATCTGGACTTGATCAGCCACGTGATCAGTGCCTGCAGAGTCACATGATCAGGGCCTGCTGAGCTGCGTGATTCCTGCCGGCTCATCTGCATGACAATTGCCATCTGAGCTGCGTGATTCCTGTCGGCTCATCTGCTTGACAATTGCCAGCTGAGCTGCGTGATTCCTGCCTGGTCACGTGCTTGATTATTGCCAGTTGAGCAGCATGATTCGTCACTGCTGAGCTCCATGCTTATTGCCTGCTGATTGCGTGGTTCGTGTCTGCTCAGCTCTTTGAGTATCGCCTCCTGAGGTCCCTGTTCGGTCGCCACCTGCCAGGGACCAGCCCCAACTGATCCAGGGTATTCGAAGGAGAGATGGCCTAGGCGACTATTTATATGCTAATCAGAGATGTCAAGAATAATAGTATGAGGATAGCTCAGTAGGAAAATTCGGTGCAGAAAAGAGACTGAGTAGCTTGGTTTACGCGGAAGACCAATCAAACTTCAAGACAAGAAGTTTGCACCACTTACGTAGGCCGCAGGCGCCCTCTCGAATAGCGAAAGGTGCCTCACCCTAGACACGTTCTCGAGTGGGTCTTAGCAGCCCAGGCATAATTAGTAAGCGTGGTGGGTTCCGCGCTCCAGATGGAGACACAGCTGGAAGTTAAAGGGAAGAATGACAAGGAACTTTATGAATTGGAGCTGTAAGTTAACTCTTTGACAGAGAGAGCGAGATGGTGGTGGGGGACAGCCCCCAGTGAAATCAGAGGTGAGAGCACAAAGCAATACAGTAGGCAGACTCTGGTTTTTTAGGGGGGAGATGCTCGAGAATATCCGGGTGGACTCCTGAGGCTCGATCCCTCATTTGCGTATGCCGAGCCTCCTTCCTCATGACCTTTGTCCAGAGTGGAATGCCTCCCTGGCTCCCGGCACATGATCAGTGCATGCTCAGTCACGGTATCAGTGGCTGCTCAGCCACGTGATCACTGACGGCACAGTCACGTGATCAGCGCCTCAGTCACGTGATCACCGTATGATAAACACGTGATCAGTGAACGACCAGCCACTTGATCACTGCATGCGCAGTCAGGTGGCCAGTTCCTGATCAGCCACCTGATCAGTGCGTGCACAGTCCCCTGATCAGCGCCTGTCAGTCACTGATCATTGCCTGATAAACACGTGATCAGTGCATGATGAGCCATGTGATCAGTGCCTGATCAGCCACGCCATCAGTGCATGCGCAGTCACGTCAGCAGTGCATGATAGCCACGTGATCAGTGCATGCTCAGTCACGTGATCTGGACTTGATCAGCCACGTGATCAGTGCCTGCAGAGTCACGTGATCAGGGCCTGCTGAGCTGCGTGATTCCTGCCGGCTCATCTGCATGACAATTGCCATCTGAGCTTCGTGATTCCTGTCGGCTCATCTGCTTGACAATTGCCAGCTGAGCTGCGTGGTTCCTGCCTGGTCACGTGCTTGATTATTGCCAGTTGAGCAGCATGATCCGTCACTGCTGAGCTCCATGCTTATTGCCTGCTGATTGCGTGGTTCGTGTCTGCTCAGCTCTTTGAGTATCGCCTCCTGAGGTCCCTGTTCGGTCGCCACCTGCCGGGGACCAGCCCCAACTGATCCAGGGTATTCGAAGGAGAGATGGCCTAGGCGACTATTTATATGCTAATCAGAGACGGCAAGAATAGTATGAGGAGAGCTCAGTAGGAAAATTCGGTGGAGAAAAGAGACTGAGTAGCTTGGTTTACGCGGAAGACCAATCAAACTTCAAGACAAGAAGTTTGCACCACTTACGTAGGCCGCAGGCACCCTCTCGAATAGCGAAAGGTGCCTCACCCTAGACACCTTCTCGAGTGGGTCTTAGCAGCCCAGGCATAATTAGTAAGCGTGGTGGGTTCCGCGCTCCAGATGGAGACTCAGCTGGAAGTTAAAGGGAAGAATGACAAGGAACTTTATGAATTGGAGCTCTAAGTTAACTCTTTGACAGAGAGAGCGAGATGGTATGGGGGACAGCCCCCAGTGAAATCAGAGGTGATAGCACAAAGCAATACAGTAGGCAGACTCTGGTTTTGGGGGAGATGCTCGAGAATATCCGGGTGGACTCCTGAGGCCCGATCCCGCATTTGCGTATGCCGAGCCTCCTTCCTCATGACCTTTGTCCAGAGTGGAAGGCCTCCCGGCTCCCGGCACATGATCAGTGCATGCTCAGTCACGGTATCAGTGCCTGCTCAGCCACGTGATCACTGACGGCACAGTCACGTGATCAGCGCCTCTCAGTCACGTGATCACCGCATGATAAACACGTGATCAGTGAATGACCAGCCACGTTATCACTGCATGCGCAGTCAGGTGGTCAGTTCCTGATCAGCCACCTGATCAGTGCGTGCACATTCCCCTGATCAGCACCTGTCAGTCACTGATCACTGCCTGATAAACACGTGATCAGTGCCCGAACAGCCACGTCATCAGTGCATGCGCAGCCACGTGATCAGTGCATGATAGCCAGGTGATCAGTGCGTGCACACTCCCATGATCAGCGCCTGTCAGTCACTGATCATTGCCTGATAAACACGTGATCAGTGCATGATGAGCCATGTGATCAGTGCCTGATCAGCCACGTGATCAGTGCATGATATCCACGTGATCAGTGCATGACAGCCACGTGATCAGTGCATGAGAGCCACGGGATCAGTGCATGATCAGTCACCTGATACATGTGTGATCAGCCACGTGATCAGTGCATGATGAGCCACGTGATCAGTGCAGGATCAATTACGTGACCAGTGCATGATGAGTCACGTGACCAGTACATGGTTGCCACGTGATCGTTGCATGATCAGCCACTTGAGCAGAGCATGATAGCCACGTGGTCAGTGCATGATCAGTCACGTGATCAGTACATGATCAGTCACGTGAACAGTGCATGATCATTTACGTGATCTTTGCATGATCAGTCACGTTACCAGTATATGGTTGCTACGTGATCATTCCATGACGAGCCACGCGAGCAGTGCATGATAGCCACGTGATGTGTGCATGAGTTACGTGAGCAGAGTATGATCAGCCACGTGATCAGTGCATGAGTGCCACGTGATCAGTGCATGATATGTCACGTGACAGGTGTGTGATCAGCCACGTGAACAGTGCATGTTCAGCCACGTGATCAGTGAATGATAGCCACGTGATCAGTGCATGATCAGTTTCGTGAGCAGTGTACGATCAGCCACGTGATCAGTGCATGGTCAGACACGTGAACAGTGTATGATCAGCCACGTGATCAGTGCATGGTCAGCCACGTGATCAGTGCATGATATCCAAGTGATCAGTGCATGATCATCACGTGATCAGTGTATGATCAGCCACGTGAACAGTGCATGCTCAGTCACGTGATCTGGGCCTGCTGAGCTGCGTGATTACTGTCTGCTCATCTGCTTGACAATTGCCAGCTGAGCTGCACGATTCCTGCCCGTCATCTGCTTGACAATTGCCAGCTGTGCTGCGTAATTCCTGCCTGCTCAGCTGCTTGATTATTGCCAGCTGAGCAGCATGATTCCTCACACCTGAGTTCCATGATTATTGCCTGCTGACTGTTTGATTCGTGCCTACTCAGCTCTTTGTTTATTGCCTCCAGAGGCACATGATAAGTGTATGATAGCAAACATGATCAGCGCATGATCAGTCACATGATCAGCGCCATTAAGTCACGTGATCACTACATGATAGTCATGTGATCAGTCCATGCTCAGTCACGGTATCAGTGCATGATCAGCCACGTGATCAGTGCATGATCTGTCACAAGATAAGTGTATGATCATCCACGTGATCAGTGCACGGGCAGTCATGTGATCAGTGCATGATATAGACGTGAACAGTGCATGATCAGTCTCGTGATCTGTGCATGATAGCCACGTGATCAGTGCATGATCAGTCAAGTGACCAGTACATGGTAGCTGCGTGATCATGGCATGATCAGCCACGTGAGCAGTGCATGATAGCCACGTGATCAGTGCATGATCAGACACGAGATCAGTGCATGATCAGTCACGTGATCAGTGCATGATCAGCCACGCGATCAGTGCATGACCAGGCACGCGATCAGTGTATGTCCAGCCAAGTGATCAGTGCATGATAGCCACGTGATCAGTGCATGATCAGTCACGTGATCAGTGCATGATCAGTTATGTGATCAGTGTATGATCAGCCACGTGATCAGTGCATGATCAGCCACATGATCAGTGCATGATCAATTACGCGATCAGTGCATGATCAGTCACGTGACCAGTACATGGTAGCTACGTGATCATTGCCTGATCAGCCATATTATAAGTGCATGATAGCCACGTGATCAGTGCATGATAGCCACGTGATCAGTGCATGATAGCCACGTGATCAGTGCATGATCAGTTATGTGATCAGTGTATGATCAGCCACGTGATCAGTGCATGATCAGCCACATGATCAGTGCATGATCAATTACGTGATCAGTGCATGATCAGTCACGTGACCAGTACATGGTAGCTACGTGATCATTGCCTGATCAGCCACATTATCAGTGCATGATGAGCCACGTGATCAGTGCAGGATCAATTACGTCATCAGTGCATGATCAGTCACGTGACCAGTACATGGTTTCTACGTGATCGTTGCATGATCAGCCACGCGAGCAGAGCATGATAGCCACGTGGTCAGTGCATGATCAGTCACGTGATCAGTACATGATCAGTCACGTGAACAGTGCATGATCATTTACGTGATCTTTGCATGATCAGTCACGTTACCAGTATATGGTTGCTACGTGATCATTCCATGACGAGCCACGTGAGCAGTGCATGATAGCCACGTGATGTGTGCATGAGTTACGTGAGCAGAGTATGATCAGCCACGTGATCAGTGCATGAGTGCCACGTGATCAGTGCATGATATGTCACGTGACAGGTGTGTGATCAGCCACGTGAACAGTGCATGTTCAGCCACGTGATCAGTGCATGATAGCCACGTGATCAGTGCATGATCAGTTACGTGAGCAGTGTATGATCAGCCACGTGATCAGTGAATGGTCAGACACGTGAACAGTGTATGATCAGCCACGTGATCAGTGCATGATATCCAAGTGATCAGTGCATGATCATCACGTGATCAGTGTATGATCAGCCACGTGAACAGTGCATGCTCAGTCAGGTGATCTGGGCCTGCTGAGCTGTGTGATTACTGTCTGCTCATCTGCTTGACAATTGCCAGCTGAGCTGCACGATTCCTGCCTGTCATCTGCTTGAGAATTGCCAGCTGTGCTGCGTAATTCCTGCCTGCTCAGCTGCTTGATTATTGCCAGCTGAGCAGCATGATTCCTCACACCTGTGTTCCATGATTATTGCCTGCTGACTGTTTGATTCGTGCCTACTCAGCTCTTTGTTTATTGCCTCCAGAGGCACATGATCAGTATATATAGCAATCATGATCAGCGCATGATCAGTCACATAATCAGCGCCATTAAGTCACGTGATCACTATATGATAGTCATGTGATCAGTCCAAGCTCAGTCACGGTATCAGTGCATGATCAGCCACGTGATCAGTGCATGATCTGTCACAAGATGAGTGAATGATCATACAAGTGATCAGTGCACGGGCAGTCATGTGATCAGTGCATGATATAGACGTGAACAGTGCATGATCAGTCTCGTGATCAGTGCATGATAGCCACGTGATCAGTGCATGATCAGTCACCTGATGGGTGTATGATCATTCACGTGACCTGTACATGGTAGCTACATGATCATTGCATGATCAACCACGTGAGTAGTTCATGATAGCCACGCGATCACTGCATGATCAGTCACGTGATCAGTGCATGATCAGTCATGTGACCAGTACATGGTAGCTGCGTGATCATGGCATGATCAGCCACGTGAGCAGTGCATGATAGCCACGTGATCAGTGCATGATCAGACACGAGATCAGTGCATGATCAGTCACGTGATCAGTGCATGATCAGCCACGTGATCAGTGCATGACCAGGCACGCGATCAGTGTATGTCCAGCCAAGTGATCAGTGCATTATCAGCCACGTGATCAGTGCATGATCAGTCACGTGATCAGTGCATGATCAGTTATGTGATCAGTGTATGATCAGTCCACGTGATCAGTGCATGATCAGCCACGTGATCAGTGCATGATAGCCACGCGATCAGTGCATGATCAGCCACGTGATCAGTGCATGACAGCCACGTGATCAGTGCATGAGAGCCACGTGATCAGTGCATGATCAGTCACGATGATCTGTGATACCTGATCAGCCACGTGATCAGTGCATGATGAGCCACGTGATCAGTGCAGGATCAATTACGTGATCAGTGCATGATCAGTCACGTGACCAGTACATGGTTGCTACGTGATCGTTGCATGATCAGCCACGTGAGCAGAGCATGATAGCCACGTGGGCAGTGCATGATCAGTCACGTGATCAGTACATGATCAGTCACGCGAACAGTGCATGATCATTTACGTGATCTTTGCATGATCAGTCATGTTACCAGTATATGGTTGCTACGCGATCATTCCATGACGAGCCACGTGAGCAGTGCATGATAGCCACGTGATGTGTGCATGAGTTACGTGAGCAGAGTATGATCAGCCACGTGATCAGTGCATGAGTGCCACGTGATCAGTGCATGATATGTCACGTGACAGGTGTGTGATCAGCCACGTGAACAGTGCATGTTCAGCCACGTGATCAGTGCATGATAGCCACGTGATCAGTGCATGATCAGTTACGTGAGCAATGTATGATCAGCCACGTGATCAGTGCATGGTCAGACACGTGAACAGTGTATGATCAGCCACGTGATCAGTGCATGATATCCAAGTGATCAGTGCATGATCATCACGTGATCAGTGCATGATCAGCCACGTGAACAGTGCATGCTCAGTCACGTGATCTGGGCCTGCTGAGCTGCGTTATTACCGTCTGCTCATCTGCTTGACAATTGCCAGCTGAGCTGCACGATTCCTGCCTGTCATCTGCTTGACAATTGCCAGCTGTGCTGCGTAATTCCTGCCTGCTCAGCTGCTTGATTATTGCCAGCTGAGCAGCATGATTCCTCACACCTGAGTTCCATGATTATTGCCTGCTGACTGTTTGATTTGTGCCTACTCAGCTCTTTGTTTATTGCCTCCAGAGGCACATGATCAGTGTATGATAGCAAACATGATCAGCGCATGATCAGTCACATGATCAGCGCCATTAAGTCACGTGATCACTACATGATAGTCATGTGATCAGTCCATGCTCAGTCACGGTATCAGTGCATGATCAGCCACGTGATCAGTGCATGATCTGTCACAAGATTAGTGTATGATCATCCACGCGATCAGTGCACGGGCAGTCATGTGATCAGTGCATGATATAGACGTGAACAGTGCATGATCAGTCTCGTGATCAGTGCATGATAGCCACGCGATCAGTGCATGATCAGTCACCTGATGGGTGAATGATCATTCACGTGACCTGTACACGGTAGCTACATGATCATTGCATGATCAGCCACGTGAGTAGTTCATGATAGCCACGTGATCACTGCATGATCAGTCACGCGATCAGTGCATGATCAGTCATGTGACCAGTACATGGTAGCTGCGCGATCATGGCATGATCAGCCACGTGAGCAGTGCATGAGAGCCACGTGATCAGTGCATGATCAGACACGAGATCAGTGCATGATAGGTCACGTGATCAGTGCATGATCAGCCACGCGATCAGTGCATGACCAGGCACGTGATCAGTGTATGTCCAGCCAAGTGATCAGTGCATGATAGCCACGTGATCAGTGCATGTTCAGTCACGTGATCTGTGCATGATCAGTTATGTGATCAGTGTATGATCAGCCACGCGATCAGTGCATGATCAGCCACATGATCAGTGCATGATCAATTACGCGATCAGTGCATGATCAGTCACGTGACCAGTACATGGTAGCTACGCGATCATTGCCTGATCAGCCACATGATCAGTGCATGATAGCCACGTGATCAGTGCATGACCAGGCACGCGATCAGTGTATGTCCAGCCAAGTGAGCAGTGCATGATCAGCCACGTGATCAGTGAATGAGCAGCCACGTGATCAGTGCATGATAGCCACGTGATCAGTGCATGATCAGACACGAGATCAGTGCATGATCAGTCACGTGATCAGTGCATGATCAGCCACGTGATCAGTGCATGACCAGGCACGTGATCAGTGTATGTTCAGCCACGTGATCAGTGCATGATAGCCACGTGATCAGTGCATGAGTTACGTGAGCAGAGTATTATCAGCCACGTGATCAGTGCATGAGTGCCACGTGATCAGTGCATGATATGTCACGTGACAGGTGTGTGATCAGCCACGTGAACAGTGCATGTTCAGCCACGTGATCAGTGCATGATAGCCACGTGATCAGTGCATGATCAGTTACGTGATCAGTGCATGATCAGCCACGTGATCAGTGCATGGTCAGACACGTGAACAGTGCATGATCAGCCACGTGATCAGTGCATGATATCCAAGTGATCAGTACATGATCATCACGTGATCAGTGCATGATCAGCCACATGATCAGTGCATGAGCAGGCACGTGATCAGTGTATGTCCAGCCAAGTGATCAGTGCATGATAGCCACGTGATCAGTGCATGATCAGTGACGTGATCAGTGCATGATGAGTTATGTGATCAGTGTATGATCAGCCACGTGATCAGTGCATGATCAGCCACATGATCAGTGCATGATCAGTCACGTGATCAGTGCATGATCAGTCACGTGACCAGTACATGGTAGCTACGTGATCATTGCCTTATCAGCCACATGATCAGTGCATGATAGCCACGTGATCAGTGCATGATAGCCACGTGATCAGTGCATGATCAGTCATGTGATACGTGTGTGATCAGCCACGGGATCAGTGCATGATATCCACGTGATCAGTGCATGACAGCAACGTGATCAGTGCATTAGAGCCACGTGATCAGTGCATGATCAGTCACGTGATCATGTGTGATCAGCCACGTGATCAGTGCATGATGAGCCACGTGATCAGTGCAGGATCAATTACGTGATCAGTGCATGATCAGTCACGTGATCAGTACATGGTTGCTACGTGATCAGTGCATGATCAGCCACAGAGCATGATAGCCACGTGATCAGTGAATGTTCAGTCACGTGATCAGTACATGATCAGTCACGTGAAGAGTGCATGATCATTTACGTGATCTTTGCATGATCAGTCACGTTACCAGTATATGGTTGCTACGTGATCATTCCATGAGAGCCACGTGAGCAGTGCATGATATGTCACATGACAGGTGTGTGATCAGCCACGTGAACAGTGCATGTTCAGCCACGTGATCAGTGCATGATAGCCACGTGATCAGTGCATGATCAGTTACCTGAGCAGTGTATGATCAGCCACGTGATCAGTGCATGTCAGACACGTGAACAGTGTATGATCAGCCACGTGATCAGTGCATGATATCCAAGTGATCAGTGCATGATCATCACGTGATCAGTGTATGATCAGCCACGTGAACAGTGCATGCTCAGTCACGTGATCTGGGCCTGCTGAGCTGCGTGATTACTGTCTACTCATCTGCTTGACAATTGCCAGCTGAGCTGCACGATTCCTGCCTGTCATCTGCTTGACAATTGCCAGCTGTGCTGCATAATTCCTGCCTGTTCAGCTGCTTGATTATTGCCAGCTGAGCAGCATGATTCCTCACACCTGAGTTCCATGATTATTGCCTGCTGACTGTTTGATTCGTGCCTACTCAGCTCTTTGTTTATTGCCTCCAGAGGCACATGATCAGTGTATGATAGCAAACATGATCAGCGCATGATCAGTCACATGATCAGCGCCATTAAGTCACGTGATCACTACATGATAGTCATGTGATCAGTCCATGCTCAGTCACGGTATCAGTGCATGATCAGGCACGTGATCAGTGCATGATCTGTCCCAAGATTAGTGTATGATCATCCACGTGATCAGTGCACGGGCAGTCATGTGATCAGTGCATGATATAGACGTGATCAGTGCATGATCAATCTCGTGATCAGTGCATGATAGCCACGTGATCAGTGCATGATCAGTCACCTGATGGTTGTATGATCATTCAAGTGACCTGTACATGGTAGATACATGATCATTGCTTGATCAGCCACGTGAGTAGTTCATGATAGCCACGTGATCACTGCATGATCAGTCACGTGATCAGTGCATGATCAGTCATGTGAGCAGTACATGGTAGCTGCGTGATCATGCATGATCAGCCACGTGATCAGTGCATGATAGCCACGTGATCAGTGCATGATCAGTCACGTGATCAGTGCATGATCAGCCACGTGATCAGTGCATGATCAGGCACGTGATCAGTGCATGATCAGCACGTGATCAGTGCATGATAGCCACGTGATCAGTGCATGATCAGTCACGTGATCAGTGCATGATCAGTCACGTGATCAGTGCATGATCAGCCACGTGATCAGTGCATGATCAGCCACGTGATCAGTGCATGATCAATTACGTGATCAGTGCATGATCAGTTACGTGATCAGTGCATGGTAGCTACGTGATCATTGCATGATCAGCCACGTGATCAGTGCATGATAGCCACGTGATCAGTGCATGATAGCCACGTGATCAGTGCATGATCAGTCATGTGATACGTGTGTGATCAACCACATGATCAGTGCATGATATCCACGTGATCAGTGCATGACAGCCACGTGATCAGTGCATGAGAGCCACGTGATCAGTGCATGATCAGTCACGTGATACATGTGTGATCAGCCACGTGATCAGTGCATGATGAGCCACGTGATCAGTGCAGGATCAATTACGTGATCAGTGCATGATCAGTCACGTGACCAGTACATGGTTGCTACGTGATCGTTGCATGATCAGCCACGTGAGCAGTGCATGATAGCCACGTGATCAGTGCATGATCAGTCACGTGATCAGTACATGATCAGTCACGTGAACAGTGCATGATCATTTACGTGATCTGTGCATGATCAGTCACGTGACCAGTATATGGTTGCTACGTGATCATTCCATGACGAGCCACGTGAGCAGTGCATGATAGCCACGTGATGTGTGCAAGAGTTACGTGAGCAGAGTATGATCAGCCACGTGATCAGTGCATGAGTGCCAAGTGATCAGTGCATGATATGTCACGTGACAGGTGTGTGATCAGCCACGTGAACAGTGCATGTTCAGCCACGTGATCAGTGCATGATAGCCACGTGATCAGTGCATGATCAGTTACGTGAGCAGTGTATGATCAGCCAGTGATCAGTGCATGGTCAGACACGTGAACAGTGTATGATCAGCCACGTGATCAGTGCATGATATCCAAGTGATCAGTGCATGATCATCACGTGATCAGTGTATGATCAGCCACGTGAACAGTGCATGCTCAGTCACGTGATCTGGGCCTGCTGAGCTGCGTGATTACTGTCTGCTCATCTGCTTGACAATTGCCAGCTGAGCTGCACGATTCCTGCCTGTCATCTGCTTGACAATTGCCAGCTGTGCTGCGTAATTCCTGCCTGTTCAGCTGCTTGATTATTGCCAGCTGAGCAGCATGATTCCTCACACCTGAGTTCCATGATTATTGCCTGCTGACTGTTTGATTCGTGCCTACTCAGCTCTTTGTTTATTGCCTCCAGAGGCACATGATCAGTATATGATAGCAAACATGATCAGCGCATGATCAGTCACATGATCAGCGCCATTAAGTCACGTGATCACTACATGATAGTCATGTGATCAGTCCATGCTCAGTCACGGTATCAGTGCATGATCAGCCACGTGATCAGTGCATGATCTGTCCCATGATTAGTGTATGATCATCCACGTGATCAGTGCATGGGCAGTCATGTGATCAGTGCATGATATAGACGTGATCAGTGCATGATCAGTCTCGTGATCAGTGCATGATAGCCACGTGATCAGTGCATGATCAGTCACCTGATGGGTGTATGATCATTCACGTGACCTGTACATGGTAGCTACATGATCATTGCATGATCAGCCACGTGAGTAGTGCATGATAGCCACGTGATCACTGCATGATCAGTCACGTGATCAGTGCATGATCAGTCATGTGACCAGTACATGGTAGCTGCGTGATCATGGCATGATCAGCCACGTGAGCAGTGCATGATAGCCACGTGATCAGTGCATGATCAGTCACGTGATCAGTGCATGATCAGCCACGTGATCAGTGCATGATCAGGCACGTGATCAGTGCATGATCAGCCACGTGATCAGTGCATGATAGCCACGTGATCAGTGCATGATCAGTCACGTGATCAGTGCATGATCAGTTACGTGATCAGTGTATGATCAGCCACGTGATCAGTGCATGATCAGCCACGTGATCAGTGCATGATCAATTACGTGATCAGTGCATGATCAGTCACGTGACCAGTACATGGTAGCTACGTGATCATTGCATGATCAGCCACGTGATCAGTGCATGATAGCCACGTGATCAGTGCATGATAGCCACGTGATCAGTGCATGATCAGTCATGTGATACGTGTGATCAGCCACGTGATCAGTGCATGATATCCACGTGATCAGTGCATGACAGCCACGTGATCAGTGCATGAGAGCCACGTGATCAGTGCATGATCAGTCACGTGATACATGTGTGATCAGCCACGTGATCAGTGCATGATGAGCCACGTGATCAGTGCAGATCAATTACGTGATCAGTGCATGATCAGTCACGTGACCAGTACATGGTTGCTACGTGATCGTTGCATGATCAGCCACGTGAGCAGTGCATGATAGCCACGTGATCAGTGCATGATCAGTCACGTGATCAGTGCATGATCAGTCACGTGAACAGTGCATGATCATTTACGTGACCTTTGCATGATCAGTCACGTGACCAGTATATGGTTACTACGTGATCATTCCATGATCAGCCACGTGAGCAGTGCATGATAGCCACGTGATGTGTGCAAGAGTTACGTGAGCAGAGTATGATCAGCCACGTGATCAGTGCATGAGTGCCACGTGATCAGTGCATGATATGTCACGTGACAGGTGTGTGATCAGCCACGTGAACAGTGCATGTTCAGCCACGTGATCAGTGCATGATAGCCACGTGATCAGTGCATGATCAGTTACGTGAGCAGTGTATGATCAGCCACGTGATCAGTGCATGGTCAGACACGTGAACAGTGTATGATCAGCCACGTGATCAGTGCATGATATCCAAGTGATCAGTGCATGATCATCACGTGATCAGTGTATGATCAGCCACGTGAACAGTGCATGCTCAGTCACGTGATCTGGGCCTGCTGAGCTGCGTGATTACTGTCTGCTCATCTGCTTGACAATTGCCAGCTGAGCTGCACGATTCCTGCCTGTCATCTGCTTGACAATTGCCAGCTGTGCTGCGTAATTCCTGCCTGTTCAGCTGCTTGATTATTGCCAGCTGAGCAGCATGATTCCTCACACTTGAGTTCCATGATTATTGCCTGCTGACTGTTTGATTCGTGCCTACTCAGCTCTTTGTTTATTGCCTCCAGAGGCACATGATCAGTGTATGATAGCAAACATGATCAGCGCATGATCAGTCACATGATCAGCGCCATTAAGTCACGTGATCACTACATGATAGTCATGTGATCAGTCCATGCTCAGTCACGGTATCAGTGCATGATCAGCCACGTGATCAGTGCATGATCTGTCACATGATTAGTGTATGATCATCCACGTGATCAGTGCATGGGCAGTCATGTGATCAGTGCATGATATAGACGTGATCAGTGCATGATCAGTCACGTGATCAGTGCATGATCAGTCACGTGATCAGTACATGGTAGCTGCGTGATCATGCATGATCAGCCACGTGATCAGTGCATGATAGCCACGTGATCAGTGCATGATCAGTCACGTGATCAGTGCATGATCAGTCACGTGATCAGTGCATGATCAGCCACGTGATCAGTGCATGATCAGGCACGTGATCAGTGCATGTCCAGCCACGTGATCAGTGCATGATAGCCACGTGATCAGTGCATGATCAGTCACGTGATCAGTGCATGATCAGTCACGTGATCAGTGCATGATCAGCCACGTGATCAGTGCATGATCAGCCACGTGATCAGTGCATGATCAATTACGTGATCAGTGCATGATCAGTTACGTGACCAGTACATGGTAGCTACGTGATCATTGCATGATCAGCCACGTGATCAGTGCATGATAGCCACGTGATCAGTGCATGATAGCCACGTGATCAGTGCATGATCAGTCATGTGATACGTGTGTGATCAGCCACATGATCTGTGCATGATATCCACGTGATCAGTGCATGACAGCCACGTGATCAGTGCATGAGAGCCACGTGATCAGTGCATGATCAGTCACGTGATACATGTGTGATCAGCCACGTGATCAGTGCATGATGAGCCACGTGATCAGTGCAGGATCAATTACGTGATCAGTGCATGATCAGTCACGTGACCAGTACATGGTTGCTACGTGATCGTAGCATGATCAGCCACGTGATCAGTGCATGATAGCCACGTGATCAGTGCATGATCAGTCACGTGAACAGTGCATGATCATTTACGTGATCTGTGCATGATCAGTCACGTTACCAGTATATGGTGCTACGTGATCATTCCATGACGAGCCACGCGAGCAGTGCATGATAGCCACGTGATGTGTGCATGAGTTACGTGAGCAGAGTATGATCAGCCACGTGATCAGTGCATGAGTGCCACGTGATCAGTGCATGATATGTCACGTGACAGGTGTGTGATCAGCCACGCGAACAGTGCATGTTCAGCCACGTGATCAGTGCATGATAGCCACGTGATCAGTGCATGATCAGTTACGTGAGCAGTGTATGATCAGCCACGTGATCAGTGCATGGTCAGACACGTGAACAGTGTATGATCAGCCACGTGATCAGTGCATGATATCCAAGTGATCAGTGCATGATCATCACGTGATCAGTGTATGATCAGCCACGTGAACAGTGCATGCTCAGTCACGTGATCTGGGCCTGCTGAGCTGCGTGATTACTGTCTGCTCATCTGCTTGACAATTGCCAGCTGAGCTGCACGATTCCTGCCTGTCATCTGCTTGACAATTGCCAGCTGTGCTGCGTAATTCCTGCCTGTTCAGCTGCTTGATTATTGCCAGCTGAGCAGCATGATTCCTCACACCTGAGTTCCATGATTATTGCCTGCTGACTGTTTGATTCGTGCCTACTCAGCTCTTTGTTTATTGCCTCCAGAGGCACATGATCAGTGTATGATAGCAAACATGATCAGCGCATGATCAGTCACATGATCAGCGCCATTAAGTCACGTGATCACTACATGATAGTCATGTGATCAGTCCATGCTCAGTCACGGTATCAGTGCATGATCAGCCACGTGATCAGTGCATGATCTGTCACATGATTAGTGTATGATCATCCACGTGATCAGTGCATGGGCAGTCATGTGATCAGTGCATGATATAGACGTGATCAGTGCATGATCAGTCTCGTGATCAGTGCATGATAGCCACGTGATCAGTGCATGATCAGTCACCTGATGGGTGTATGATCATTCACGTGACCTGTACATGGTAGCTACATGATCATTGCATGATCAGCCACGTGAGAAGTTCATGATAGCCACGTGATCAGTGCATGATCAGTCACGTGATCAGTGCATGATCAGTCATGTGACCAGTACATGGTAGCTGCGTGATCATGCATGATCAGCCACGTGAGCAGTGCATGATAGCCACGTGATCAGTGCATGATCAGACACGTGATCAGTGCATGATCAGTCACGTGATCAGTGCATGATCAGCCACGTGATCAGTGCATGATCAGGCACGTGATCAGTGTATGTCAGCCACGTGATCAGTGCATGATAGCTACGTGATCAGTGCATGATCAGTCACGTGATCAGTGCATGATCAGTTACGTGATCAGTGCATGATCAGCCACGTGATCAGTGCATGATCAGCCACGTGATCAGTGCATGATCAATTACGTGATCAGTGCATGATCAGTTACGTGATCAGTGCATGGTAGCTACGTGATCATTGCCTGATAAGCTACGTGATCAGTGCATGATAGCCACGTGATCAGTGCATGATAGCCACGTGATCAGTGCATGATCAGTCATGTGATAGTGCATGATCAGCCACGTGATCAGTGCATGATATCCACGTGATCAGTGCATGATCAGCCACGTGATCAGTGCATGATAGCCACGTGATCAGTGCATGATCAGTCACGTGATCATGTGTGATCAGCCACGTGATCAGTGCATGATCAGTCACGTGATCAGTGCATGATCATTTACGTGATCAGTGCATGATCAGTCACGTGATCAGTATATGGTTGCTACGTGATCATTCCATGACAGCCACGTGAGCAGTGCATGATAGCCACGTGATGTGTGCATGAGTTACGTGATCAGTGTATGATCAGCCACGTGATCAGTGCATGAGTGCCACGTGATCAGTGCATGATAGTCACGTGACAGTTGTGTGATCAGCCACGTGATCAGTGCATGATCAGCCACGTGATCAGTGCATGATAGCCACGTGATCAGTGCATGATCAGTTAGTGAGCAGTGTATGATCAGCCACGTGATCAGTGCATGATCAGACACGTGATCAGTGCATGATCAGCCACGTGATCAGTGCATGATAGCCACGTGATCAGTGCATGATCAGTCACCTGATCAGTGTATGATCATTCACGTGATCAGTGCATGGTAGCTACGTGATCAGTGCATGATCAGCCACGTGATCAGTGCATGATAGCCACGTGATCAGTGCATGATCAGTCACGTGATCAGTGCATGATCAGTCACGTGATCAGTGCATGGTAGCTGCGTGATCATGCATGATCAGCCACGTGATCAGTGCATGATAGCCACGTGATCAGTGCATGATCAGTCACGTGATCAGTGCATGATCAGTCACGTGATCAGTGCATGATAGCTACATGATCAGTGCATGATCAGCCACGTGATCAGTGCATGATAGCCACGTGATCAGTGCATGATCAGTCACGTGATCAGTGCATGATCAGTCACGTGATCAGTACATGGTAGCACGTGATCATGCATGATCAGCCACGTGATCAGTGCATGATAGCCACGTGATCAGTGCATGATCAGTCACGTGATCAGTGCATGATCAGCCACGTGATCAGTGCATGATCAGCCACGTGATCAGTGCATGATCTGTCACGTGATTAGTGTATGATCATCCACGTGATCAGTGCATGGGCAGTCATGTGATCAGTGCATGATATAGACGTGATCAGTGCATGATCAGTCACGTGATCAGTGCATGATAGCCACGTGATCAGTGCATGATCAGTCACCTGATGGGTGTATGATCATTCACGTGACCTGTACATGGTAGCTACATGATCATTGCATGATCAGCCACGTGAGAAGTTCATGATAGCCACGTGATCAGTGCATGATCAGTCACGTGATCAGTGCATGATCAGTCACGTGATCAGTACATGGTAGCTGCGTGATCATGCATGATCAGCCACGTGATCAGTGCATGATAGCCACGTGATCAGTGCATGATCAGTCACGTGATCAGTGCATGATCAGCCACGTGATCAGTGCATGATCAGGCACGTGATCAGTGCATGATCAGCCAAGTGATCAGTGCATGATAGCCACGTGATCAGTGCATGATCAGTCACGTGATCAGTGCATGATCAGTTACGTGATCAGTGCATGATCAGCCACGTGATCAGTGCATGATCAGCCATGATCAGTGCATGATCAATTACGTGATCAGTGCATGATCAGTCACGTGATCAGTGCATGGTAGCTACGTGATCATTGCCTGATCAGCCACGCGATCAGTGCATGATAGCCACGTGATCAGTGCATGATAGCCACGTGATCAGTGCATGATCAGTCATGTGATACGTGTGTGATCAGCCACATGATCTGTGCATGATATCCACGTGATCAGTGCATGACAGCCACGTGATCAGTGCATGAGAGCCACGTGATCAGTGCATGATCAGTCACGCGATACATGTGTGATCAGCCACGCGATCAGTGCGTGATGAGCCACGTGATCAGTGCAGGATCAATTACGTGATCAGTGCATGATCAGTCACGTGACCAGTACATGGTTGCACGTGATCGTTGCATGATCAGCCACGTGAGCAGTGCATGATAGCCACGTGATCAGTGCATGATCAGTCACGTGAACAGTGCATGATCATTTACGTGATCTTTGCATGATCAGTCACGCTACCAGTATATGGTTGCTACGCGATCATTCCATGACGAGCCACGTGAGCAGTGCATGATAGCCACGTGATGTGTGCATGAGTTACGTGAGCAGAGTATGATCAGCCACGTGATCAGTGCATGAGTGCCACGTGATCAGTGCATGATATGTCACGTGACAGGTGTGTGATCAGCCACGCGAACAGTGCATGTTCAGCCACGTGATCAGTGCATGATAGCCACGTGATCAGTGCATGATCAGTTACGTGAGCAGTGTATGATCAGCCACGTGATCAGTGCATGGTCAGACACGTGAACAGTGTATGATCAGCCACGTGATCAGTGCATGATATCCAAGTGATCAGTGCATGATCATCACGCGATCAGTGTATGATCAGCCACGTGAACAGTGCATGCTCAGTCACGTGATCTGGGCCTGCTGAGCTGCGTGATTACTGTCTGCTCATCTGCTTGACAATTGCCAGCTGAGCTGCACGATTCCTGCCTGTCATCTGCTTGACAATTGCCAGCTGTGCTGCGTAATTCCTGCCTGTTCAGCTGCTTGATTATTGCCAGCTGAGCAGCATGATTCCTCACACCTGAGTTCCATGATTATTGCCTGCTGACTGTTTGATTCGTGCCTACTCAGCTCTTTGTTTATTGCCTCCAGAGGCACATGATCAGTGTATGATAGCAAACATGATCAGCGCATGATCAGTCACATGATCAGCGCCATTAAGTCACGTGATCACTACATGATAGTCATGTGATCAGTCCATGCTCAGTCACGGTATCAGTGCATGATCAGCCACGTGATCAGTGCATGATCTGTCACAAGATTAGTGTATGATCATCCACGTGATCAGTGCATGGGCAGTCATGTGATCAGTGCATGATATAGACGCGAACAGTGCATGATCAGTCTCGTGATCAGTGCATGATAGCCACGTGATCAGTGCATGATCAGTCACCTGATGGGTGTATGATCATTCACGTGACCTGTACATGGTAGCTACATGATCATTGCATGATCAGCCACGTGAGTAGTGCATGATAGCCACGTGATCACTGCATGATCAGTCACGTGATCAGTGCATGATCAGTCATGTGACCAGTACATGGTAGGCGTGATCATGCATGATCAGCCACGTGAGCAGTGCATGATAGCCACGTGATCAGTGCATGATCAGACACGTGATCAGTGCATGATCAGTCACGTGATCAGTGCATGATCAGCCACGTGATCAGTGCATGACCAGGCACGTGATCAGTGTATGATCAGCCACGTGATCAGTGCATGATAGCCACGTGATCAGTGCATGATCAGTCACGTGATCAGTGCATGATCAGTTACGTGATCAGTGCATGATCAGCCACGTGATCAGTGCATGATCAGCCACGTGATCAGTGCATGATCAGTCACGTGATCAGTGCATGATCAGTCACGTGACCAGTGATATGGTCACGTGATCAGTGCATGATCAGCCACGTGATCAGTGCATGATAGCCACGCGATCAGTGCATGATAGCCACGTGATCAGTGCATGATCAGTCACGTGATACGATCAGCCACGTGATCAGTGCATGATATCCACGTGATCAGTGCATGATCAGCCACGCGATCAGTGCATGAGAGCCACGTGATCAGTGCATGATCAGTCACGTGATCAGTGTGATCAGCCACGTGATCAGTGCATGATCAGTCACGTGATCAGTGCATGATCATTTACGTGATCAGTGCATGATCAGTCACGTGACCAGTATATGATGCACGTGATCAGTGCATGACAGCCACGTGAGCAGTGCATGATAGCCACGTGATGTGTGCATGAGTTACGTGAGCAGTGTATGATCAGCCACGTGATCAGTGCATGAGTGCCACGTGATCAGTGCATGATAGTCACGTGACAGTGTGTGATCAGCCACGTGATCAGTGCATGATCAGCCACGTGATCAGTGCATGATAGCCACGTGATCAGTGCATGATCAGTTAGTGATCAGTGCATGATCAGCCACGTGATCAGTGCATGATCAGACACGTGATCAGTGTGATCAGCCACGTGATCAGTGCATGATAGCCACGTGATCAGTGCATGATCAGTCACGTGATCAGTGTATGATCAGTCACGTGATCAGTGCATGATAGCTACGTGATCAGTGCATGATCAGCCACGTGATCAGTGCATGATAGCCACGTGATCAGTGCATGATCAGTCACGTGATCAGTGCATGATCAGTCACGTGATCAGTGCATGATAGCTGCGTGATCATGCATGATCAGCCACGTGATCAGTGCATGATAGCCACGTGATCAGTGCATGATCAGTCACGTGATCAGTGCATGATCAGTCACGTGACCAGTACATGGTAGCTACATGATCATGCATGATCAGCCACGTGATCAGTGCATGATAGCCACGTGATCAGTGCATGATCAGTCACGTGATCAGTGCATGATCAGTCACGTGATCAGTGCATGATCAGCCACGTGATCAGTGCATGATCAGGCACGTGATCAGTGCATGATCAGCCACGCGATCAGTGCATGATAGCCACGCGATCAGTGCATGATCAGTCACGTGATCAGTGCATGATCAGCCACGTGATCAGTGCATGATCAGGCACGTGATCAGTGCATGATCAGCCACGTGATCAGTGCATGATAGCCACGTGATCAGTGCATGATCAGTCACGTGATCAGTGCATGATCAGTTACGTGATCAGTGCATGATCAGCCACGTGATCAGTGCATGATCAGCCACGTGATCAGTGCATGATCAATTACGTGATCAGTGCATGATCAGTCACGTGACCAGTATATGTAGCGTGATCATTGCATGATCAGCCACGTGATCAGTGCATGATAGCCACGTGATCAGTGCATGATAGCCACGTGATCAGTGCATGATCAGTCATGTGATAGTGTGTGATCAGCCACGTGATCAGTGCATGATCAGTCACGTGATCAGTGCATGATCAGCCACGTGATCAGTGCATGATCAGTCAGTGATCAGTGCATGATCAGCCACGTGATCAGTGCATGATCAGACACGTGACAGTGTATGATCAGCCACGTGATCAGTGCATGATATCCAAGTGATCAGTGCATGATCATCACGTGATCAGTGTATGATCAGCCACGTGAACAGTGCATGCTCAGTCACGTGATCTGGGCCTGCTGAGCTGCGTGATTACTGTCTGCTCATCTGCTTGACAATTGCCAGCTGAGCTGCACGATTCCTGCCTGTCATCTGCTTGACAATTGCCAGCTGTGCTGCGTAATTCCTGCCTGCTCAGCTGCTTGATTATTGCCAGCTGAGCAGCATGATTCCTCACACCTGAGTTCCATGATTATTGCCTGCTGACTGTTTGATTCGTGCCTACTCAGCTCTTTGTTTATTGCCTCCAGAGGCACATGATCAGTGCATGATAGCAAACATGATCAGCGCATGATCAGTCACTTGATCAGCGCCATTAAGTCACGTGATCACTACATGATAGTCATGTGATCAGTCCATGCTCAGTCACGGTATCAGTGCATGATCAGCCACGTGATCAGTG
The DNA here is from genome assembly GCF_032452875.1 of Bos javanicus. NCBI lineage: Eukaryota > Metazoa > Chordata > Mammalia > Artiodactyla > Bovidae > Bos > Bos javanicus. The sequence continues at coordinate 34,210 of NW_026894108.1, read as the reverse complement.
CATGATCTGTCACATGATTAGTGTATGATCATCCACGTGATCAGTGCATGGGCAGTCATGTGATCAGTGCATGATATAGACGTGATCAGTGCATGATCAGTCTCGTGATCAGTGCATGATAGCCACGTGATCAGTGCATGTCAGTCACCTGATGGGTGTATGATCATTCACGTGACCTGTACATGGTAGCTACATGATCATTGCATGATCAGCCACGTGAGTAGTGCATGACAGCCACGTGATCACTGCATGATCAGTCACGTGATCAGTGCATGATCAGTCATGTGACCAGTACATGGTAGCTTGATCATGCATGATCAGCCACGTGAGCAGTGCATGATAGCCACGTGATCAGTGCATGATCAGACACTTTATCAGTGCATGATCAGTCACGTGATCAGTGCATGATCAGCCACGTGATCAGTGCATGATCAGGCACGCGATCAGTGCATGATCAGCCACGTGATCAGTGCATGATCAGCCACGTGATCAGTGCATGATCAATTACGTGATCAGTGCATGATCAGTCACGTGATCAGTGCATGGTAGCTACGTGATCAGTGCATGATCAGCCACGTGATCAGTGCATGATAGCCACGTGATCAGTGCATGATAGCCACGTGATCAGTGCATGATCAGTCACGTGATAAGTGTGATCAGCCACGTGATCAGTGCATGATCAGTCACGTGATCAGTGCATGATCAGCCACGTGATCAGTGCATGATCAGTCACGTGATCAGTGCATGATAGCCACGTGATCAGTGCATGGTCAGACACGTGAACAGTGTATGATCAGCCACGTGATCAGTGCATGATATCCAAGTGATCAGTACATGATCATCACGTGATCAGTGTATGATCAGCCACGTGAACAGTGCATGCTCAGTCACGTGATCTGGGCCTGCTGAGCTGCGTGATTACTGTCTGCTCATCTGCTTGACAATTGCCAGCTGAGCTGCACGATTCCTGCCTGTCATCTGCTTGACAATTGCCAGCTGTGCGTAATTCCTGCCTGCTCAGCTGCTTGATTATTGCCAGCTGAGCAGCATGATTCCTCACACCTGAGTTCCATGATTATTGCCTGCTGACTGTTTGATTCGTGCCTACTCAGCTCTTTGTTTATTGCCTCCAGAGGCACATGATCAGTATATGATAGCAAACATGATCAGCGCATGATCAGTCACATGATCAGTGCCATTAAGTCACGTGATCACTACATGATAGTCATGTGATCAGTCCATGCTCAGTCACGGTATCAGTGCATGATCAGCCACGTGATCAGTGCATGATCTGTCACAAGATTAGTATGATCATCCACGTGATCAGTGCATGGGCAGTCATGTGATCAGTGCATGATATAGACGTGATCAGTGCTTGATCAGTCTCGTGATCAGTGCATGATAGCCACGTGATCAGTGCATGATCAGTCACCTGATGGGTGTATGATCATTCACGCGACCTGTACATGGTAGCTACATGATCATTGCATGATCAGCCACGTGAGTAGTGCATGATAGCCACGTGATCAGTGCATGATCAGTCACGTGATCAGTGCATGATCAGTCATGTGACCAGTACATGGTAGCGTGATCATGCATGATCAGCCACGTGATCAGTGCATGATAGCCACGTGATCAGTGCATGATCATCAATGATCAGTGCATGATCAGTCACGTGATCAGTGCATGATCAGCCACGTGATCAGTGCATGATCAGTCACGTGATCAGTGCATGATCAGTTACGTGATCAGTGCATGATCAGCCACGTGATCAGTGCATGATCAGCCACGTGATCAGTGCATGATCAATTACGTGATCAGTGCATGATCAGTCACGTGATCAGTACATGGTAGCTACGTGATCATTGCATGATCAGCCACGTGATCAGTGCATGATAGCCACGTGATCAGTGCATGATCAGCCACGTGATCAGTGCATGATCAGTCACGTGATACGTATGATCAGCCACGTGATCAGTGCATGATAGCCACGTGATCAGTGCATGACAGCCACGTGATCAGTGCATGAGAGCCACGTGATCAGTGCATGATAGCCACGTGATGAGTTACGTGATCAGTGATGATCAGCCACGTGATCAGTGCATGAGTGCCACGTGATCAGTGCATGATATGTCACGTGACAGTGTGTGATCAGCCACGAATAGTGCATGATCAGCCACGTGATCAGTGCATGATAGCCACGTGATCAGTGCATGATCAGTTACGTGAGCAGTGCATGATCAGCCACGTGATCAGTGCATGGTCAGACACGTGAACAGTATGATCAGCCACGTGATCAGTGCATGATATCCACGTGATCAGTGCATGATCATCACGTGATCAGTGCATGATCAGCCACGTGATCAGTGCATGATCAGGCACGTGATCAGTGCATGATCAGCCACGTGATCAGTGCATGATAGCCACGCGATCAGTGCATGATCAGTCACGTGATCAGTGCATGATCAGACACGTGATCAGTGCATGATCAGCCACGATCAGTGCATGATAGCCACTGATCAGTGCATGATTGATCACGATCAGTGCATGATCAGCACGTGATCAGTGCATGATCAGTCACGTGATCAGTGCATGATCAGCCACGTGATCAGTGCATGATAGCCACGCGATCAGTGCATGATCAGTCACGTGATCAGTGCATGATCAGTCACGTGAGCAGTGTGATCAGCCACGTGATCAGTGCATGGTCAGACACGTGAACAGTGTATGATCAGCCACGTGATCAGTGCATGATATCCAAGCGATCAGTGCATGATCATCACGTGATCAGTGTATGATCAGCCACGTGAACAGTGCATGCTCAGTCACGTGATCTGGGCCTGCTGAGCTGCGTGATTACTGTCTGCTCATCTGCTTGACAATTGCCAGCTGAGCTGCACGATCCTGCCTGTCATCTGCTTGACAATTGCCAGCTGTGCTGCGTAATTCCTGCCTGTTCAGCTGCTTGATTATTGCCAGCTGAGCAGCATGATTCCTCACACCTGAGTTCCATGATTATTGCCTGCTGACTGTTTGATTCGTGCCTACTCAGCTCTTTGTTTATTGCCTCCAGAGGCACATGATCAGTATATGATAGCAAACATGATCAGCGCATGATCAGTCACATGATCAGCGCCATTAAGTCACGTGATCACTACATGATAGTCATGTGATCAGTCCATGCTCAGTCACGGTATCAGTGCATGATCAGCCACGTGATCAGTGCATGATCTGTCACAAGATCAGTGTATGATCATCCACGTGATCAGTGCATGGGCAGTCATGTGATCAGTGCATGATATAGACGTGATCAGTGCATGATCAGTCACGTGATCAGTGCATGATAGCCACGTGATCAGTGCATGATCAGTCACCTGATGGGTGTATGATCATTCACGTGACCTGTACATGGTAGCTACATGATCATTGCATGATCAGCCACGAGTAGTGCATGATAGCCACGCGATCACTGCATGATCAGTCACGTGATCAGTGCATGATCAGTCATGTGACCAGTACATGGTAGCCGTGATCATGCATGATCAGCCACGTGAGAGTGCATGATAGCCACGTGATCAGTGCATGATCAGTCACGTGATCAGTGCATGATGATCAGTGCATGATCAGCCACGTGATCAGTGCATGATAGCCACGCGATCAGTGCATGATCAGCCACGTGATCAGTGCATGATCAGTCACGTGATCAGTGCATGATCAGCCACGTGATCAGTGCATGATCAGCCACGTGATCAGTGCATGATCAATCACGTGATCAGTGCATGATCAGTCACGTGACCAGTACATGGTAGCTACGTGATCAGTGCATGATCAGCCACGTGATCAGTGCATGATAGCACGTGATCAGTGCATGATAGCCACGTGATCAGTGCATGATCAGTCATGTGATAGTGTGTGATCAGCCACGTGATCAGTGCATGATATCCACGTGATCAGTGCATGACAGCCACGTGATCAGTGCATGAGAGCCACGTGATCAGTGCATGATCAGTCACGTGATACATGATCAGCCACGTGATCAGTGCATGATGAGCCACGTGATCAGTGCATGATCAACACGTGATCAGTGCATGATCAGTCACGTGACCAGTACATGGTTGCTACGTGATCGTGCATGATCAGCCACGTGAGCAGTGCATGATAGCCACGTGATCAGTGCATGATCAGTCACGTGATCAGTACATGATCAGTCACGCGAACAGTGCATGATCATTTACGTGATCTGCATGATCAGTCACGTGATCAGTATATGGTTGCTACGTGATCATTCCATGACGAGCCACGTGAGCAGTGCATGATAGCCACGTGATGTGTGCATGAGCATACGTGAGCAGAGTATGATCAGCCACGTGATCAGTGCATGAGTGCCACGTGATCAGTGCATGATATGTCACGTGACAGTGTGTGATCAGCCACGTGAACAGTGCATGTTCAGCCACGTGATCAGTGCATGATAGCCACGTGATCAGTGCATGATCAGTTACGTGAGCAGTGTATGATCAGCCACGTGATCAGTGCATGGTCAGACACGTGAACAGTGTATGATCAGCCACGTGATCAGTGCATGATATCCAAGTGATCAGTGCATGATCATCACGTGATCAGTGTATGATCAGCCACGTGAACAGTGCATGCTCAGTCACGTGATCTGGGCCTGCTGAGCTGCGTGATTACTGTCTGCTCATCTGCTTGACAATTGCCAGCTGAGCTGCACGATTCCTGCCTGTCATCTGCTTGACAATTGCCAGCTGTGCTGCGTAATTCCTGCCTGCTCAGCTGCTTGATTATTGCCAGCTGAGCAGCATGATTCCTCACACCTGAGTTCCATGATTATTGCCTGCTGACTGTTTGATTCGTGCCTACTCAGCTCTTTGTTTATTGCCTCCAGAGGCACATGATCAGTGTATGATAGCAAACATGATCAGCGCATGATCAGTCACATGATCAGCGCCATTAAGTCACGTGATCACTACATGATAGTCATGTGATCAGTCCATGCTCAGTCACGTATCAGTGCATGATCAGCCACGTGATCAGTGCATGATCTGTCACAAGATTAGTGTATGATCATCCACGTGATCAGTGCATGGGCAGTCATGTGATCAGTGCATGATATAGACGTGAACAGTGCATGATCAGTCTCGTGATCAGTGCATGATAGCCACGTGATCAGTGCATGATCAGTCACCTGATGGGTGCATGATCATTCACGTGACCTGTACATGTAGCTACATGATCATTGCATGATCAGCCACGTGAGTCAGTGCATGATAGCCACGTGATCAGTGCATGATCAGTCACGTGATCAGTGCATGATCAGCCACGTGATCAGTGCATGATCAGTCACGTGATCAGTGCATGATCAGCCACGTGATCAGTGCATGATCAGCCACGTGATCAGTGCATGATCAGTCACGTGATCAGTGCATGATCAGTCACGTGATCAGTGCATGATAGCCACGTGATCAGTGCATGATCAGTCACGTGATCAGTGCATGATCAGTCACGTGATCAGTGCATGATCAGTCACGTGATCAGTGCATGATCAGCCACGTGATCAGTGCATGATCAGCCACGTGATCAGTGCATGATCAGTCACGTGACCAGTACATGGTATTGATCATTGCATGATCAGCCACGTGATCAGTGCATGATAGCCACGTGATCAGTGCATGATAGCCACGTGATCAGTGCATGATCAGTCATGTGATCACGCATGATCAGCCACGTGATCAGTGCATGATAGCCACGTGATCAGTGCATGACAGCCACGTGATCAGTGCATGAGAGCCACGTGATCAGTGCATGATCAGTCACGTGATCAGTGCATGATCAGCCACGTGATCAGTGCATGATCAGCCACGTGATCAGTGCATGATCAGCCACGTGATCAGTGCATGATCAGTCACGTGATCAGTGCATGGTTGCCACGTGATCAGTGCATGATCAGCCACGTGATCAGTGCATGATAGCCACGTGATCAGTGCATGATCAGTCACGTGATCAGTGCATGATCAGTCACGTGATCAGTGCATGATCATTTACGTGATCAGTGCATGATCAGTCACGTGACAGTGCATGATTGCTACGTGATCATTGCATGACAGCCACGTGAGCAGTGCATGATAGCCACGTGATGTGCATGAGTTACGTGAGCAGTGTATGATCAGCCACGTGATCAGTGCATGATTGCCACGTGATCAGTGCATGATATGTCACGTGATAGTGTGATCAGCCACGTGATCAGTGCATGATCAGCCACGTGATCAGTGCATGATAGCCACGTGATCAGTGCATGATCAGTTACGTGATCAGTGCATGATCAGCCACGTGATCAGTGCATGATCAGTCACGTGATCAGTGCATCACGTGATCAGTGCATGATCAGCCACGTGATCAGTGCATGATAGCCACGTGATCAGTGCATGATCAGTCACGTGATCAGTGCATGATAGTCACGTGATCAGTGCATGATCAGTCACGTGATCAGTGCATGATCAGCCACGTGATCAGTGCATGATCAGCCACGTGATCAGTGCATGATAGTCACGTGATCAGTGCATGATCAGCCACGTGATCAGTGCATGATAGCCACGTGATCAGTGCATGATCAGCCACGTGATCAGTGCATGATCAGCCACGTGATCAGTGCATGATCAGTCACGTGATCAGTGCATGATCAGCCACGTGATCAGTGCATGATCAGTCACGTGATCAGTGCATGATCAGCCACGTGATCAGTGCATGATCAGCACGTGATCAGTGCATGATCAGCCACGTGATCAGTGCATGATAGCCACGTGATCAGTGCATGATCAGTCACGTGATCAGTGCATGATCAGTCACGTGATCAGTGCATGATCAGCCACGTGATCAGTGCATGATAGCTCACGTGATCATGCATGATCAGCCACGTGATCAGTGCATGATCAGCCACGTGATCAGTGCATGATCAGCCACGTGATCAGTGCATGATCAGTCACGTGATCAGTGCATGATCAGCCACGTGATCAGTGCATGATCAGCCACGTGATCAGTGCATGATCAGCCACGTGATCAGTGCATGATCAGGCACGTGATCAGTGCATGATCAGCCACGTGATCAGTGCATGATAGCCACGTGATCAGTGCATGATCAGTCACGTGATCAGTGCATGATCAGTCACGTGATCAGTGCATGATCAGCCACGTGATCAGTGCATGATCAGCCACGTGATCAGTGCATGATCAGTCACGTGATCAGTGCATGATCAGCTACGTGATCAGTGCATGATCAGCCACGTGATCAGTGCATGATAGCCACGTGATCAGTGCATGATAGCCACGTGATCAGTGCATGATCAGTCATGTGATACGTGTGTGATCAGCCACGTGATCAGTGCATGATATCCACGTGATCAGTGCATGACAGCCACGTGATCAGTGCATGAGAGCCAGATCAGTGCATGATCAGTCACGTGATACATGTGTGATCAGCCACGTGATCAGTGCATGATGAGCCACGTGATCAGTGCATGATCAATTACGTGATCAGTGCATGATCAGTCACGTGACCAGTACATGGTTGCTACGTGATCGTTGCATGATCAGCCACGTGAGCAGTGCATGATAGCCACGTGATCAGTGCATGATCAGTCACGTGATCAGTACATGATCAGTCACGCGTGAGTGCATGATCATTTACGTGATCTTGCATGATCAGTCACGTGACCAGTATATGGTAGCTACGTGATCATTCCATGACGAGCCACGTGAGCAGTGCATGATAGCCACGTGATGTGTGCATGAGTTACGTGAGCAGAGTATGATCAGCCACGTGATCAGTGCATGAGTGCCACGTGATCAGTGCATGATATGTCACGTGACAGGTGTGTGATCAGCCACGTGAACAGTGCATGTTCAGCCACGTGATCAGTGCATGATAGCCACGTGATCAGTGCATGATCAGTTACGTGAGCAGTGTATGATCAGCCACGTGATCAGTGCATGGTCAGACACGTGAACAGTGTATGACAGCCACGTGATCAGTGCATGATCATCACGTGATCAATGTATGATCAGCCACGTGAACAGTGCATGCTCAGTCACGTGATCTGGGCCTGCTGAGCTGCGTGATTACTGTCTGCTCATCTGCTTGACAATTGCCAGCTGAGCTGCACGATTCCTGCCTGTCATCTGCTTGACAATTGCCAGCTGCCTGCGTAATTCCTGCCTGCTCAGCTGCTTGATTATTGCCAGCTGAGCAGCATGATTCCTCACACCTGAGTTCCATGATTATTGCCTGCTGACTGTTTGATTCGTGCCTACTCAGCTCTTTGTTTATTGCCTCCAGAGGCACATGATCAGTGTATGATAGCAAACATGATCAGTGCATGATCAGTCACATGATCAGCGCCATTAAGTCACGTGATCACTACATGATAGTCATGTGATCAGTCCATGCTCAGTCACGTATCAGTGCATGATCAGCCACGTGATCAGTGCATGATCTGTCACAAGATTAGTGTATGATCATCCACGTGATCAGTGCATGGGCAGTCATGTGATCAGTGCATGATATAGACGTGATCAGTGCATGATCAGTCTCGTGATCAGTGCATGATAGCCACGTGATCAGTGCATGATCAGTCACCTGATGTGTATGATCATTCACGTGACCTGTACATGGTAGCTACATGATCATTGCATGATCAGCCACGTGAGTAGTGCATGATAGCCACGTGATCACTGCATGATCAGTCACGTGATCAGTGCATGATCAGTCATGTGACCAGTACATGGTAGCTGCGTGATCATGGCATGATCAGCCACGTGAGCAGTGCATGATAGCCACGTGATCAGTGCATGATCAGTCACGTGATCAGTGCATGATCAGTCACGTGATCAGTGCATGATCAGCCACGTGATCAGTGCATGATCAGTCACGTGATCAGTGTATGATCAGCCACGTGATCAGTGCATGATAGCCACGTGATCAGTGCATGATCAGTGCATGATCAGTCATGTGATCAGTGCATGATCAGCCACGTGATCAGTGCATGACAGCCACGTGATCAGTGCATGATAGCCACGTGATCAGTGCATGATCAGTCATGTGATAGTGCATGATCAGCCACGTGATCAGTGCATGATATCCACGTGATCAGTGCATGACAGCCACGTGATCAGTGCATGAGAGCCACGTGATCAGTGCATGATCAGTCACGTGATACATGTGTGATCAGCCACGTGATCAGTGCATGATGAGCCACGTGATCAGTGCATGATCAATTACGTGATCAGTGCATGATCAGTCACGTGACCAGTACATGGTTGCTACGTGATCGTGCATGATCAGCCACGTGAGCAGAGCATGATAGCCACGTGATCAGTGCATGATCAGTCACGTGATCAGTACATGATCAGTCACGTGAACAGTGCATGATCATTTACGTGATCTTTGCATGATCAGTCACGTGACCAGTATATGGTTGCTACGTGATCATTCCATGACGAGCCACGTGAGCAGTGCATGATAGCCACGTGATGTGTGCATGAGTTACGTGAGCAGAGTATGATCAGCCACGTGATCAGTGCATGAGTGCCACGTGATCAGTGCATGATATGTCACGTGACAGGTGTGTGATCAGCCACGTGAACAGTGCATGTTCAGCCACGTGATCAGTGCATGATAGCCACGTGATCAGTGCATGATCAGTTACGTGAGCAGTGTATGATCAGCCACGTGATCAGTGCATGGTCAGACACGTGAACAGTGTATGATCAGCCACGTGATCAGTGCATGATATCCAAGTGATCAGTGCATGATCATCACGTGATCAGTGTATGATCAGCCACGTGAACAGTGCATGCTCAGTCACGTGATCTGGGCCTGCTGAGCTGCGTGATTACTGTCTGCTCATCTGCTTGACAATTGCCAGCTGAGCTGCACGATTCCTGCCTGTCATCTGCTTGACAATTGCCAGCTGTGCTGCGTAATTCCTGCCTGCTCAGCTGCTTGATTATTGCCAGCTGAGCAGCATGATTCCTCACACCTGAGTTCCATGATTATTGCCTGCTGACTGTTTGATTCGTGCCTACTCAGCTCTTTGTTTATTGCCTCCAGAGGCACATGATCAGTGTATGATAGCAAACATGATCAGCGCATGATCAGTCACATGATCAGCGCCATTAAGTCACGTGATCACTACATGATAGTCATGTGATCAGTCCATGCTCAGTCACGGTATCAGTGCATGATCAGCCACGTGATCAGTGCATGATCTGTCACAAGATTAGTGTATGATCATCCACGTGATCAGTGCATGGGCAGTCATGTGATCAGTGCATGATATAGACGTGATCAGTGCATGATCAGTCTCGATCAGTGCATGATAGCCACGTGATCAGTGCATGATCAGTCACCTGATGGGTGTATGATCATTCACGTGACCTGTACATGGTAGCTACATGATCATTGCATGATCAGCCACGTGAGTAGTGCATGATAGCCACGTGATCACTGCATGATCAGTCACGTGATCAGTGCATGATCAGCCACGTGATCAGTGCATGATCACTACGTGATCAGTGCATGATCAGTCACGTGACAGTGCATGGTAGCACGTGATCATTGCATGATCAGCCACGTGATCAGTGCATGATAGCCACGTGATCAGTGCATGATAGCCACGTGATCAGTGCATGATCAGTCATGTGATCACGTGTGTGATCAGCCACATCAGTGCATGATATCCATGTGATCAGTGCATGACAGCGTGATCAGTGCATGAGAGCCAGATCAGTGCATGATCAGTCACGTGATACATGTGTGATCAGCCACGTGATCAGTGCATGATAGCCACGTGATCAGTGCAGGATCAATTACGTGATCAGTGCATGATCAGTCACGTGACCAGTACATGGTTGCTACGTGATCGTGCATGATCAGCCACGTGAGCAGAGCATGATAGCCACGTGATCAGTGCATGATCAGTCACGTGATCAGTGCATGATCAGTCACGTGAACAGTGCATGATCATTTACGTGATCTTTGCATGATCAGTCACGTGCCAGTATATGGTAGCCATGATCATTCCATGACGAGCCACGTGAGCAGTGCATGATAGCCACGTGATGTGTGTGCATGAGTGAGCAGAGTATGATCAGCCACGTGATCAGTGCATGAGTGCCACGTGATCAGTGCATGATATGTCACGTGACAGGTGTGTGATCAGCCACGTGAACAGTGCATGTTCAGCCACGTGATCAGTGCATGATAGCCACGTGATCAGTACATGATCAGTTACGTGAGCAGTGTATGATCAGCCACGTGATCAGTGCATGGTCAGACACGTGAACAGTGTATGATCAGCCACGTGATCAGTGCATGATATCCAAGTGATCAGTGCATGATCATCACGTGATCAGTGTATGATCAGCCACGTGAACAGTGCATGCTCAGTCACGTGATCTGGGCCTGCTGAGCTGCGTGATTACTGTCTGCTCATCTGCTTGACAATTGCCAGCTGAGCTGCACGATTCCTGCCTGTCATCTGCTTGACAATTGCCAGCTATGCTGCGTAATTCCTGCCTGCTCAGCTGCTTGATTATTGCCAGCTGAGCAGCATGATTCCTCACACCTGAGTTCCATGATTATTGCCTGCTGACTGTTTGATCGTGCCTACTCAGCTCTTTGTTTATTGCCTCCAGAGGCACATGATCAGTGTATGATAGCAAACATGATCAGCGCATGATCAGTCACATGATCAGCGCCATTAAGTCACGTGATCACTATATGATAGTCATGTGATCAGTCCATGCTCAGTCACGGATCAGTGCATGATCAGCCACGTGATCAGTGCATGATCTGTCACAAGATTAGTGTATGATCATCCACGTGATCAGTGCACGGTCAGTCATGTGATCAGTGCACGATATAGACGTGATCAGTGCATGATCAGTCTCGTGATCAGTGCATGATAGCCACGTGATCAGTGCATGATCAGTCACCTGATGAGTGTATGATCAGTCACGTGACCAGTACATGGTAGCTACATGATCATTGCATGATCAGCCACGTGATAGTTCATGATAGCCACGTGATCACTGCATGATCAGTCACGTGATCAGTGCATGATCAGTCACGTGACCAGTACATGGTAGCTACGTGATCATGGCATGATCAGCCACGTGAGCAGTGCATGATAGCCATGTGATCAGTGCATGATCAGTCACGTGATCAGTGCATGATCAGCCACGTGATCAGTGCATGATCAGTACGTGATCAGTGCATGATCAGCCACGTGATCAGTGCATGATAGCCACGTGATCAGTGCATGATCAGCCACGTGATCAGCATGATCAGTCACGTGATCAGTGCATGATCAGTCACGTGATCAGTGCATGATCAGCCACGTGACCAGTGCATGATCAGCCACGTGATCAGTGCATGATCAGTCACGTGATCAGTGCATGATAGCACGTGATCAGTGCATGATCAGCCACGTGATCAGTGCATGATAGCCACGTGATCAGTGCATGATCAATTACGTGATCAGTGCATGATCAGTCACGTGATCAGTACATGGTTGCTCGTGATCGCAGCATGATCAGCCACGTGAGAGAGTGCATGATAGCCACGTGATCAGTGCATGATCAGTCACGTGATCAGTACATGATCAGTCACGTGAACAGTGCATGATCATTTACGTGATCAGTGCATGATCAGTCACGTGACCAGTATATGGTAGCTACGTGATCATTCCATGACGAGCCACGTGAGCAGTGCATGATAGCCGTGTGATGTGCATGAGCGTGATCAGAGTATGATCAGCCACGTGATCAGTGCATGAGTGCCACGTGATCAGTGCATGATATGTCACGTGACAGTGTGATCAGCCACGTGAACAGTGCATGTTCAGCCACGTGATCAGTGCATGATAGCCACGTGATCAGTGCATGATCAGTTACGTGAGCAGTGTATGATCAGCCACGTGATCAGTGCATGGTCAGACACGTGAACAGTGTATGATCAGCCACGTGATCAGTGCATGATATCCAAGTGATCAGTGCATGATCATCACGTGATCAGTGGATCAGCCACGTGAACAGTGCATGCTCAGTCACGTGATCTGGGCCTGCTGAGCTGCGTGATTACTGTCTGCTCATCTGCTTGACAATTGCCAGCTGAGCTGCACGTTCCTGCCTGTCATCTGCTTGACAATTGCCAGCTGTGCTGCGTAATTCCTGCCTGCTCAGCTGCTTGATTATTGCCAGCTGAGCAGCATGATTCCTCACACTGAGTTCCATGATTATTGCCTGCTGACTGTTTGATTCGTGCCTACTCAGCTCTTTGTTTATTGCCTCCAGAGGCACATGATCAGTGTATGATAGCAAACATGATCAGCGCATGATCAGTCACATGATCAGCGCCATTAAGTCACGTGATCACTACATGATAGTCATGTGATCAGTCCATGCTCAGTCACGTGATCAGTGCATGATCAGCCACGTGATCAGTGCATGATCAGTCACATGATTAGTGCATGATCATCCACGTGATCAGTGCATGGGCAGTCATGTGATCAGTGCATGATATAGACGTGATCAGTGCATGATCAGTCTCGTGATCAGTGCATGATAGCCACGTGATCAGTGCATGATCAGTCACCTGATGGGTGTATGATCATCTGCGTGATCTGCATGATGGTAGCACATGATCATTGCATGATCAGCCACGTGAGTCAGTGCATGATGCCACGTGATCAGCATGATCAGTCACGTGATCAGTGCATGATCAGTCATGTGACCAGTACATGGTAGGCATGATCATGCATGATCAGCCACGTGATCAGTGCATGATAGCCACGTGATCAGTGCATGATCAGACACGTGATCAGTGCATGATCAGTCACGTGATCAGTGCATGATCAGCCATGATCAGTGCATGATCAGCACGTGATCAGTGTATGTCCAGCGTGATAGTGCATGCGGATCAGTGTGATCAGCATGATCAGTCACGTGATCAGTGCATGATCAGTGATGATGCATGATCAGCCACGTGATCAGTGCATGATCAGCCATGATCAGTGCATGATCAATTATGATCAGCATGATCAGTACGTGATCAGTACATGGTAGCCACGTGATCAGTGTGATCAGCCAGTGATCAGCATGATAGCCACGTGATCAGTGCATGATCAGACACGTGATCAGTGCATGATCAGTCACGTGATCACGTGTTGATCAGCCACGTGATCAGTGCATGATATCCACGTGATCAGTGCATGACAGCCACGTGATCAGTGCATGAGAGAGCCACGGATCAGTGCATGATCAGTCACGTGATCAGTGTGATCAGCCACGTGATCAGTGCATGATGAGCCACGTGATCAGTGCATGATCAATTACGTGATCAGTGCATGATCAGTCACGTGACCAGTACATGGTTGCTACGTGATCGCATGATCAGCCACGTGAGCAGCATGATAGCCACGTGATCAGTGCATGATCAGTCACGTGATCAGTGCATGATCAGTCACGTGAACAGTGCATGATCATCACGATCTTTATGATCAGTCACACCAGTATATGGTGCTACGTGATCATTCCATGACGAGCCACGTGAGCAGTGCATGATAGCCACGTGATGTGTGCATGAGTTACGTGAGCAGATATGATCAGCCACGTGATCAGTGCATGAGTGCCACGTGATCAGTGCATGATATGTCACGTGGTGTGTGATCAGCCACGTGAACAGTGCATGTTCAGCCACGTGATCAGTGCATGATAGCCACGTGATCAGTGCATGATCAGTTACGTGAGTGTATGATCAGCCACGATCAGTGCATGAGATTCAAGTGATCAGTTAGCATCATCACGCATCAGTGTGAATGATGAACACGAACAGTGCATGCTCAGTCACGTGATCTGGGCCTGCTGAGCTGCGTGATTACTGTCTGCTCATCTGCTTGACAATTGCCAGCTGAGCTGCACGATTCTGCCTGTCATCTGCTTGACAATTGCCAGCTGTGCTGCGTAATTCCTGCCTGCTCAGCTGCTTGATTATTGCCAGCTGAGCAGCATGATTCCTCACACCTGAGTTCCATGATTGTCCTGCTGATGTATGATTCGTGCCTACTCAGCTCTTTGTTTATTGCCTCCAGAGGCACATGATCAGTGTATGATAGCAAACATGATCAGCCATGATCAGTCACATGATCAGCGCCAGTCACGTGATCACTACATGATAGTCATGTGATCAGTCCATGCTCAGTCACGGTATCAGTGCATGATCAGCCACGTGATCAGTGCATGATCGCCGTAAGAGTGTACATCACCACGATCAGCATGCAGTCACGTGATCAGTGCATGATAGGACGTGATCAGTGCATGATCAGTCCCGTGATCAGTGCATGATAGCCACGTGATCAGTGCATGATCAGTCACCTGATGGGTGTATGATCATTCACGTGACCTGTACATGGTAGCTACATGATCATTGCATGATCAGCCACGTGAGTAGTGCATGATAGCCACGTGATCAGTGCATGATCAGTCATGATCAGTGCATGATCAGTCATGACCAGTACATGGTAGCTGCGTGATCATGCATGATCAGCCACGCAGTGCATGATAGCCACGTGATCAGTGCATGATCAGACACGTGATCAGCATGATCAGTCACATCAGTGCATGTTGCCGTGATCTGCATGACCAGGCACGTGATCAGTGTACATCCAGCCGTGATCAGTGCATGATAGCCACGTGATCAGTGCATGATCAGTCACGTGATCAGTGCATGATCAGCCGTGATCAGTATGATCAGCCATGATCAGTGCATGATCAGCCACGTGATCAGTGCACATAATTACGTGATCAGCATGATCAGCACGTGATCAGTACATGATAGCTACGTGATCAGTGCATGATCAGCCACGTGATCAGTGCACATAGCCACGTGATCAGTGCATGATAGCCACGTGATCAGTGCATGATCAGTCATGTGATACGGGTGATCAGCCACAGTGATCAGTGCATGATATCCACGTGATCAGTGCATGATGCGCCATGATCAGTGCATGAGAGCCACGGATCAGTGCATGATCAGCGTCACGTGATCATGCATGATCAGCCACTGATCAGTGCATGATAGCCACGTGATCAGTGCATGATCAACGTGATCAGTGCATGATCAGTCACGTGATCAGTACATGGTTGCTAATGACGTGATCAGGCATGATCAGCCACGTGCAGTGCATGATAGCCACGTGATCAGTGCATGATCAGTCACGTGATCAGCACATGATCAGTCACGTGAACAGTGCATGATCATTTACGTGATCTGTGCATGATCAGTCACGTGACCAGTATATAGCGCTGGATCAGTCCTGATGATAGCCACGTGAGCAGTGCATGATAGCCACGTGATGTGTGCATGAGTTACGTGAGCAGAGTATGATCAGCCACGTGATCAGTGCATGAGTGCCACGTGATCAGTGCATGATATGTCACGTGACAGGTGTGTGATCAGCCACGTGAACAGTGCATGCCAGCCACGTGATCAGTG
This sequence comes from Bos javanicus, assembly GCF_032452875.1. Lineage (NCBI taxonomy): Eukaryota > Metazoa > Chordata > Mammalia > Artiodactyla > Bovidae > Bos > Bos javanicus. The sequence continues at coordinate 17,643 of NW_026894108.1, read as the reverse complement.
CATGATAGCCACGTGATCAGTGCATGATCAGCATGCGTGATCAGTGTATGATCAGCCACGTGATCAGTGCATGGTCAGACACGTGAACAGTGTATGATCAGCCACGTGATCAGTGCATGATATCCAAGTGATCAGTGCATGATCATCACGTGATCAGTGTATGATCAGCCACGTGAACAGTGCATGCTCAGTCACGTGATCTGGGCCTGCTGAGCGCGATTACTGTCTGCTCATCTGCTTGACAATTGCCAGCTGAGCTGCACGATTCCTGCCTGTCATCTGCTTGACAATTGCCAGCTGTGCTGCATAATTCCTGCCTGCTCAGCTGCTTGATTATTGCCAGCTGAGCAGCATGATTCCTCACACCTGAGTTCCATGATTATTGCCTGCTGACTGTTTGATTCGTGCCTACTCAGCTCTTTGTTTATTGCCTCCAGAGGCACATGATCAGTGTATGATAGCAAACATGATCAGCGCATGATCAGTCACATGATCAGCGCCATTAAGTCACGTGATCACTACATGATAGTCATGTGATCAGTCCATGCTCAGTCGGTATCAGTGCATGATCAGCCACGTGATCAGTGCATGATCTGTCACATGATCAGTGTATGATCATCCACGTGATCAGTGCATGGCAGTCATGTGATCAGTGCATGATATAGACGTGATCAGTGCATGATCAGTCTCGTGATCAGTGCATGATAGCCACGTGATCAGTGCATGATCAGTCACCTGATGGGTGTATGATCATTCACGTGACCTGTACATGGTAGCTACATGATCATTGCATGATCAGCCACGTGAGTAGTGCATGATAGCCACGTGATCAGTGCATGATCAGTCACGTGATCAGTGCATGATCAGTCATGTGACCAGTACATGGTAGCTGCGTGATCATGCATGATCAGCCACGTGAGCAGTGCATGATAGCCACGTGATCAGTGCATGATCAGTCACGTGATCAGTGCATGATCAGCCACGTGATCAGTGCATGATCAGCCACGTGATCAGTGCATGATCAGCCACGTGATCAGTGCATGATAGCCACGTGATCAGTGCATGATCAGTCACGTGATCAGTGCATGATCAGTCACGTGATCAGTGCATGATCAGCCACGTGATCAGTGCATGATCAGCCACGTGATCAGTGCATGATCAGTCACGTGATCAGTGCATGATCAGTCACGTGATCAGTACATGGTAGCTACGTGATCAGTGCATGATCAGCCACGTGATCAGTGCATGATAGCCACGTGATCAGTGCATGATCAGTCACGTGATCAGTGCATGATCAGTCACGTGACAGTGCATGGTTTCAGCATGATCAGTGCATGATCAGCCACGTGATCAGTGCATGATAGCCACGTGATCAGTGCATGATCAGTCACGTGATCAGTGCATGATCAGCCACGTGATCAGTGCATGATCATCCACGTGATCAGTGCATGATCAGTCACGTGACAGTAGCATGATAGCCACGTGATCAGTGCATGACAGCCACGTGATCAGTGCATGATAGCCACGTGATCAGTGCATGAGTCACGTGATCAGTGCATGATCAGCCACGTGATCAGTGCATGATCAGTCACGTGATCAGTGCATTCAGTCACGTGATCAGTGCATGATCAGTCACGTGATCAGTGCATGATCAGTCACGTGATCAGTGCATGATCAGCCACGTGATCAGTGCATGATCAGTCACGTGATCAGTGCATGATCAGCCACGTGATCAGTGCATGATAGTCACGTGATCAGTACGATATAGACGTGATCAGTGCATGATCAGCCACGTGATCAGTGCATGATAGCCACGTGATCAGTGCATGATCAGTCACGTGATCAGTGCATGATCATTCACGTGACCAGTGCATGATAGCTACGTGATCAGTGCATGATCAGCCACGTGATCAGTGCATGATAGCCACGTGATCAGTGCATGATCAGTCACGTGATCAGTGCATGATCAGTCACGTGATCAGTGCATGGTCAGCACGTGATCAGTGCATGATCAGCCACGTGATCAGTGCATGATATCCAAGTGATCAGTGCATGATCATCACGTGATCAGTGTATGATCAGCCACGTGAACAGTGCATGCTCAGTCACGTGATCAGGGCCTGCTGAGCTGCGTGATTACTGTCTGCTCATCTGCTTGACAATTGCCAGCTGAGCTGCACGATTCCTGCCTGTCATCTGCTTGACAATTGCCAGCTGTGCTGTAATTCCTGCCTGCTCAGCTGCTTGATTATTGCCAGCTGAGCAGCATGATTCCTCACACCTGAGTTCCATGATTATTGCCTGCTGACTGTTTGATTCGTGCCTACTCAGCTCTTTGTTTATTGCCTCCAGAGGCACATGATCAGTGTATGATAGCAAACATGATCAGCGCATGATCAGTCACATGATCAGCGCCATTAAGTCACGTGATCACTACATGATAGTCATGTGATCAGTCCATGCTCAGTCACGGTATCAGTGCATGATCAGCCACGTGATCAGTGCATGATCTGTCACATGATTAGTGTATGATCATCCACGTGATCAGTGCATGGGCAGTCATGTGATCAGTGCATGATATAGACGTGATCAGTGCATGATCAGTCTCGTGATCAGTGCATGATAGCCACGTGATCAGTGCATGATCAGTCACCTGATGGGTGTATGATCATTCACGTGACCTGTACATGGTAGCTACATGATCATTGCATGATCAGCCACGTGAGTAGTGCATGATAGCCACGTGATCAGTGCATGATCAGTCACGTGATCAGTGCATGATCAGTCATGTGACCAGTACATGGTAGCTGCGTGATCATGCATGATCAGCCACGTGAGCAGCATGATATACACGTGATCAGTGCATGATCAGTCACGTGATCAGTGCATGATCAGCCACGTGATCAGTGCATGATCAGTCACGTGATCAGTGCATGATCAGCCACGTGATCAGTGCATGATAGCCACGTGATCAGTGCATGATCAGTCACGTGATCAGTGCATGATCAGTCATGATCAGTGCATGATCAGCCACGTGATCAGTGCATGATCAGCCACGTGATCAGTGCATGATCAATCACGTGATCAGTGCATGATCAGTCACGTGATCAGTGCATGATAGCTACGTGATCAGTGCATGATCAGCCACGTGATCAGTGCATGATAGCCACGTGATCAGTGCATGATCAACACGTGATCAGTGCATGATCAGTCACGTGACCAGTACATGGTTTACATGATCGTGCATGATCAGCCACGTGAGCAGTGCATGATAGCCACGTGATCAGTGCATGATCAGTCACGTGATCAGTGCATGATCAGTCACGTGAACAGTGCATGATCATTTACGTGATCTGTGCATGATCAGTCACGTGACCAGTATATGGTAGCTACGTGATCATTCCATGACAGCCACGTGAGCAGTGCATGATAGCCACGTGATGTGTGCATGAGTTACGTGAGCAGAGTATGATCAGCCACGTGATCAGTGCATGAGTGCCACGTGATCAGTGCATGATATGTCACGTGACAGGTGTGTGATCAGCCACGTGAACAGTGCATGTTCAGCCACGTGATCAGTGCATGATAGCCACGTGATCAGTGCATGATCAGTTACGTGAGCAGTGTATGATCAGCCACGTGATCAGTGCATGGTCAGACACGTGAACAGTGTATGATCAGCCACGTGATCAGTGCATGATATCCAAGTGATCAGTGCATGATCATCACGTGATCAGTGTATGATCAGCCACGTGAACAGTGCATGCTCAGTCACGTGATCTGGGCCTGCTGAGCTGCGTGATTACTGTCTGCTCATCTGCTTGACAATTGCCAGCTGAGCTGCACGATTCCTGCCTGTCATCTGCTTGACAATTGCCAGCTGTGCTGCGTAATTCCTGCCTGCTCAGCTGCTTGATTATTGCCAGCTGAGCAGCATGATTCCTCACACCTGAGTTCCATGATTATTGCCTGCTGACTGTTTGATTCGTGCCTACTCAGCTCTTTGTTTATTGCCTCCAGAGGCACATGATCAGTGTATGATAGCAAACATGATCAGTGCATGATCAGTCACATGATCAGCGCCATTAAGTCACGTGATCACTACATGATAGTCATGTGATCAGTCCATGCTCAGTCACGGTATCAGTGCATGATCAGCCACGTGAAAAGTGCATGATCTGTCACAAGATTAGTATGATCATCCACGTGATCAGTGCACGGGCAGTCATGTGATCAGTGCATGATATAGACGTGATCAGTGCAAGATCAGTCTCGTGATCAGCATGATAGCCACGTGATCAGTGCATGATCAGTCACCTGATGGGTGTATGATCATTCACGTGACCTGTACATGGTAGCTACATGATCATTGCATGATCAGCCACGTGAGTAGTGCATGATAGCCACGTGATCAGTGCATGATCAGTCACGTGATCAGTGCATGATCAGTCGTGACCAGTACATGGTAGCTGCGTGATCATGCATGATCAGCCACGTGAGCAGTGCATGATAGCCACGTGATCAGTGCATGATCAGACACGTGATCAGTGCATGATCAGTCACGTGATCAGTGCATGATCAGCCACGTGATCAGTGCATGATCAGTCACGTGATCAGTGCATGTCAGCCGTGATCAGTGCATGATAGCCACGTGATCAGTGCATGATCAGTCACGTGATCAGTGCATCAGTTACAGATCATATGATCAGCCACGATCAGTGCATGATCAGCCACATCAGTGCGATCAATTACGTGATCAGTGCATGATCAGTCACGTGATCAGTACATGGTAGCCACGTGATCATTGCATGATCAGCCACGTGATCAGTGCATGATAGCCACGTGATCAGTGCATGATAGCCACGTGATCAGTGCATGATCAGTCACGTGATACGTAGTGATCAGCCACGTGATCAGTGCATGATATCCACGTGATCAGTGCATGACAGCCACGTGATCAGTGCATGAGAGCCACGTGATCAGTGCATGATCAGTCACGTGATACATGTGTGATCAGCCACGTGATCAGTGCATGATGAGCCACGTGATCAGTGCATGATCAATTACGTGATCAGTGCATGATCAGTCACGTGACCAGTACATGGTTGCATGTGATCGTGCATGATCAGCCACGTGAGCAGTGCATGATAGCCACGTGATCAGTGCATGATCAGTCACGTGATCAGTGCATGATCAGTCACGTGAACAGTGCATGATCATTTACGTGATCTTGCATGATCAGTCACGTGACCAGTATATGGTGCTACGTGATCATTCCATGACAGCCACGTGAGCAGTGCATGATAGCCACGTGATGTGTGCATGAGTTACGTGAGCAGAGTATGATCAGCCACGTGATCAGTGCATGAGTGCCACGTGATCAGTGCATGATATGTCACGTGACAGGTGTGTGATCAGCCACGTGAATAGTGCATGATCAGCCACGTGATCAGTGCATGATAGCCACGTGATCAGTGCATGATCAGTTACGTGAGCAGTGTATGATCACGTGATCAGTATGATAGCCACGTGATCAGTGCATGATCATCACGTGATCAGTGTATGATCAGCCACGTGAACAGTGCATGCTCAGTCACGTGATCAGGGCCTGCTGAGCTGCGTGATTACTGTCTGCTCATCTGCTTGACAATTGCCAGCTGAGCTGCACGATTCCTGCCTGTCATCTGCTTGACAATTGCCAGCTGTGCTGCGTAATTCCTGCCTGCTCAGCTGCTTGATTATTGCCAGCTGAGCAGCATGATTCCTCACACCTGAGTTCCATGATTATTGCCTGCTGACTGTTTGATTCGTGCCTACTCAGCTCTTTGTTTATTGCCTCCAGAGGCACATGATCAGTGTATGATAGCAAACATGATCAGCGCATGATCAGTCACATGATCAGCGCCATTGTCACGTGATCACTACATGATAGTCATGTGATCAGTCCATGCTCAGTCACGGTATCAGTGCATGATCAGCCACGTGATCAGTGCATGATCTGTCACAAGATTAGTGTATGATCATCCACGTGATCAGTGCATGGCAGTCATGTGATCAGTGCATGATATAGACGTGATCAGTGCATGATCAGTCACGTGATCAGTGCATGATAGCCACGTGATCAGTGCATGATCAGTCACCTGATGGGTGTATGATCATTCACGTGACCTGTACATGGTAGCTACATGATCATTGCATGATCAGCCACGTGAGTAGTGCATGATAGCCACGTGATCAGTGCATGATCAGTCACGTGATCAGTGCATGATCAGTCATGTGACCAGTACATGGTAGCTGCGTGATCATGCATGATCAGCCACGTGAGCAGTGCATGATAGCCACGTGATCAGTGCATGATCAGACACGTGATCAGTGCATGATCAGTCACGTGATCAGTGCATGATCAGCCACGTGATCAGTGCATGACCAGTGCACGTGATCAGTGTATGTCCAGCCATGATCAGTGCATGATAGCCACGTGATCAGTGCATGATCAGTCACGTGATCAGTGCATGATCAGTTACGTGATCAGTGTATGATCAGCCACGTGATCAGTGCATGATCAGCCACGTGATCAGTGCATGATCATTACGTGATCAGTGCATGATCAGTCACGTGATCAGTACATGGTAGCTACGTGATCATTGCATGATCAGCCACGTGATCAGTGCATGATAGCCACGTGATCAGTGCATGATAGCCACGTGATCAGTGCATGATCAGTCATGACACGTGTGATCAGCCACGTGATCAGTGCATGATATCCACGTGATCAGTGCATGACAGCCACGTGATCAGTGCATGAGAGCCACGTGATCAGTGCATGATCAGTCACGTGATACATGTGTGATCAGCCACGTGATCAGTGCATGATGAGCCACGTGATCAGTGCATGATCAATTACGTGATCAGTGCATGATCAGTCACGTGACCAGTACATGGTTGCTACGTGATCGTTGCATGATCAGCCACGTGAGCAGAGCATGATAGCCACGTGATCAGTGCATGATCAGTCACGTGATCAGTACATGATCAGTCACGTGAACAGTGCATGATCATTTACGTGATCTTTGCATGATCAGTCACGTGACCAGTATATGGTTGCTACGTGATCATTCCATGACGAGCCACGTGAGCAGTGCATGATAGCCACGTGATGTGTGCATGAGTTACGTGAGCAGAGTATGATCAGCCACGTGATCAGTGCATGAGTGCCACGTGATCAGTGCATGATATGTCACGTGACAGGTGTGTGATCAGCCACGTGAACAGTGCATGTTCAGCCACGTGATCAGTGCATGATAGCCACGTGATCAGTGCATGATCAGTCACGTGAGCAGTGTATGATCAGCCACGTGATCAGTGCATGGTCAGACACGTGAACAGTGTATGATCAGCCACGTGATCAGTGCATGATATCCAAGCGATCAGTGCATGATCATCACGCGATCAGTGTATGATCAGCCACGTGAACAGTGCATGCTCAGTCACGTGATCTGGGCCTGCTGAGCTGCGTGATTACTGTCTGCTCATCTGCTTGACAATTGCCAGCTGAGCTGCACGATTCCTGCCTGTCATCTGCTTGACAATTGCCAGCTGTGCTGCGTAATTCCTGCCTGCTCAGCTGCTTGATTATTGCCAGCTGAGCAGCATGATTCTCACACCTGAGTTCCATGATTATTGCCTGCTGACTGTTTGATTCGTGCCTACTCAGCTCTTTGTTTATTGCCTCCAGAGGCACATGATCAGTGTATGATAGCAAACATGATCAGCGCATGATCAGTCACATGATCAGCGCCATTAAGTCACGTGATCACTACATGATAGTCATGTGATCAGTCCATGCTCAGTCACGGTATCAGTGCATGATCAGCCACGTGATCAGTGCATGATCTGTCACATGATTAGTGTATGATCATCCACGTGATCAGTGCATGGGCAGTCATGTGATCAGTGCATGATATAGACGTGATCAGTGCATGATCAGTCCGTGATCAGTGCATGATAGCCACGTGATCAGTGCATGATCAGTCACCTGATGGGTGTATGATCATTCACGTGACTGTACATGGTAGCTACATGATCATTGCATGATCAGCCACGTGAGTAGTGCATGATAGCCACGTGATCACTGCATGATCAGTCACGTGATCAGTGCATGATCAGTCATGTGACCAGTACATGGTAGCTGCGTGATCATGCATGATCAGCCACGTGAGCAGTGCATGATAGCCACGTGATCAGTGCATGATCAGACGTGATCAGTGCATGATCAGTCACGTGATCAGTGCATGATCAGCCACGTGATCAGTGCATGATCAGCACGTGATCAGTGCATGTCAGCCAAGTGATCAGTGCATGATAGCCACGTGATCAGTGCATGATCAGCCACGTGATCAGTGCATGATCAGTTACGTGATCAGTGCATGATCAGCCACGTGATCAGTGCATGATCAGCCACGTGATCAGTGCATGATCAATTACGTGATCAGTGCATGATCAGTCACGTGATCAGTACATGGTAGCCACGTGATCATTGCATGATCAGCCACGTGATCAGTGCATGATAGCCACGTGATCAGTGCATGATAGCCACGTGATCAGTGCATGATCAGTCATGTGATACGCATGATCAGCCACGTGATCAGTGCATGATATCCACGTGATCAGTGCATGACAGCCACGTGATCAGTGCATGAGAGCCACGTGATCAGTGCATGATCAGTCACGTGATACAGTGTGATCAGCCACGTGATCAGTGCATGATGAGCCACGTGATCAGTGCATGATCAATTACGTGATCAGTGCATGATCAGTCACGTGACCAGTACATGGTTGCTACGTGATCGTGCATGATCAGCCACGTGAGCAGTGCATGATAGCCACGTGATCAGTGCATGATCAGTCACGTGATCAGTACATGATCAGTCACGTGAACAGTGCATGATCATTTACGTGATCTTTGCATGATCAGTCACGTGACCAGTATATGGTTACGTGATCATTCCATGACGAGCCACGAGCAGTGCATGATAGCCACGTGATGTGTGCATGAGTTACGTGAGCAGAGTATGATCAGCCACGTGATCAGTGCATGAGTGCCACGTGATTAGTGCATGATATGTCACGTGACAGGTGTGTGATCAGCCACGTGAACAGTGCATGTTCAGCCACGTGATCAGTGCATGATAGCCACGTGATCAGTGCATGATCAGTTACGTGAGCAGTGTATGATCAGCCACGTGATCAGTGCATGGTCAGACACGTGAACAGTGTATGATCAGCCACGTGATCAGTGCATGATATCCAAGTGATCAGTGCATGATCATCACGTGATCAGTGTATGATCAGCCACGTGAACAGTGCATGCTCAGTCACGTGATCTGGGCCTGCTGAGCTGCGTGATTACTGTCTGCTCATCTGCTTGACAATTGCCAGCTGAGCTGCACGATTCCTGCCTGTCATCTGCTTGACAATTGCCAGCTGTGCTGCGTAATTCCTGCCTGCTCAGCTGCTTGATTATTGCCAGCTGAGCAGCATGATTCCTCACACTGAGTTCCATGATTATTGCCTGCTGACTGTTTGATTCAGCCTACTCAGCTCTTTGTTTATTGCCTCCAGAGGCACATGATCAGTGTATGATAGCAAACATGATCAGCGCATGATCAGTCACATGATCAGCGCCATTAAGTCACGTGATCACTACATGATAGTCATGTGATCAGTCCATGCTCAGTCACGGTATCAGTGCATGATCAGCCACGTGATCAGTGCATGATCTGTCACATGATTAGTGTATGATCATCCACGTGATCAGTGCATGGGCAGTCATGTGATCAGTGCATGATATAGACGTGATCAGTGCATGATCAGTCCGTGATCAGTGCATGATAGCCACGTGATCAGTGCATGATCAGTCACCTGATGGGTGTATGATCATTCACGTGACCTGTACATGTAGCTACATGATCATTGCATGATCAGCCACGTGAGTAGTGCATGATAGCCACGTGATCAGTGCATGATCAGTCACGTGATCAGTGCATCACATGTGAGTACATAGGCGTGATCAGTGCATGATCAGCCACGTGATGGTGCATGATAGCCACGTGATCAGTGCATGATCAGCCACGTGATCAGTGCATGATCAGTCACGTGATCAGTGCATGATCAGCCACGTGATCAGTGCATGATCAGTACGTGATCAGTGTATTCAGCCACGTGATCAGTGCATGATAGCCACGTGATCAGTGCATGATCAGCACGTGATCAGTGCATGATCAAAGCGTGATCAGTGCATGATCAGCCACGTGATCAGTGCATGATACATGATCAGTGCATGATCAGTCACGTGATCAGTGCATGATCACACGTGCAGTGCATGGTAGCCATGATCAGTGCATGATCAGCCACGTGATCAGTGCATGATAGCCACGTGATCAGTGCATGATCAGCCACGTGATCAGTGCATGATCAGTCACGTGATCAGTGCATGATCAGCCACGTGATCAGTGATGATCAGTACTGATCAGTGCATGATCAGCCACATCAGTGCATGATAGCCACGTGATCAGTGCATGATCAGTCACGTGATCAGTGCATGATCAGCCACGTGATCAGTGCATGATCAGTCACGTGATCAGTGCATGATCAGCCACGTGATCAGTGCATGATAGCCACGTGATCAGTGCATGATCAGCCACGTGATCAGTGCATGATCAGTCACGTGATAGTGCATGATCAGCCACGTGATCAGTGCATGATCAGCCACGTGATCAGTGCATGATCAGCCACGTGATCAGTGCATGATCAGTCACGTGATCAGTGCATGATAGTCACGTGATCATGCATGATCAGCCACGTGATCAGTGCATGATAGCCACGTGATCAGTGCAGGATCAATTACGTGATCAGTGCATGATCAGTCACGTGACCAGTACATGGTTCTACGTGATCGTTGCATGATCAGCCACGTGAGCAGTGCATGATAGCCACGTGATCAGTGCATGATCAGTCACGTGATCAGTGCATGATCAGTCACGTGAACAGTGCATGATCATTTACGTGATCAGTGCATGATCAGTCACGTGACCAGTATGGTGCTACGTGATCATTCCATGACGAGCCACGTGAGCAGTGCATGATAGCCACGTGATGTGTGCATGAGTTACGTGAGCAGAGTATGATCAGCCACGTGATCAGTGCATGAGTGCCACGTGATCAGTGCATGATATGTCACGTGACAGGTGTGTGATCAGCCACGTGAACAGTGCATGTTCAGCCACGTGATCAGTGCATGATAGCCACGTGATCAGTGCATGATCAGTTACGTGAGCAGTGTATGATCAGCCACGTGATCAGTGCATGGTCAGACACGTGAACAGTGTATGATCAGCCACGTGATCAGTGCATGATATCCAAGTGATCAGTGCATGATCATCACGTGATCAGTGTATGATCAGCCACGTGAACAGTGCATGCTCAGTCACGTGATCTGGGCCTGCTGAGCTGCGTGATTACTGTCTGCTCATCTGCTTGACAATTGCCAGCTGAGCTGCACGATTCCTGCCTGTCATCTGCTTGACAATTGCCAGCTGTGCTGCGTAATTCCTGCCTGCTCAGCTGCTTGATTATTGCCAGCTGAGCAGCATGATTCCTCACAGCTGAGTTCCATGATTATTGCCTGCTGACTGTTTGATTCGTGCCTACTCAGCTCTTTGTTTATTGCCTCCAGAGGCACATGATCAGTGTATGATAGCAAACATGATCAGCGCATGATCAGTCACATGATCAGCGCCATTAAGTCACGTGATCACTACATGATAGTCATGTGATCAGTCCATGCTCAGTCACGTATCAGTGCATGATCAGCCACGTGATCAGTGCATGATCTGTCACATGATTAGTGTATGATCATCCACGTGATCAGTGCATGGGCAGTCATGTGATCAGTGCATGATAGACGTGATCAGTGCATGATCAGTCGTGATCAGTGCATGATAGCCACGTGATCAGTGCATGATCAGTCACCTGATGGGTGTATGATCATTCACGTGACCTGTACATGGTAGCTACATGATCATTGCATGATCAGCCACGTGAGTAGTGCATGATAGCCACGTGATCAGTGCATGATCAGTCACGTGATCAGTGCATGATCAGTCATGTGACCAGTACATGGTAGCTGCGTGATCATGCATGATCAGCCACGTGAGCAGTGCATGATAGCCACGTGATCAGTGCATGATCAGTCACGTGATCAGTGCATGATCAGTCACGTGATCAGTGCATGATCAGCCACGTGATCAGTGCATGATCAGCCACGTGATCAGTGCATGATCAGCCACGTGATCAGCGATCAGTCACGTGATCAGTGCATGATCAGCCACGTGATCAGTGCATGATAGCCACGTGATCAGTGCATGATCATCACGTGATCAGTGCATGATCAGTCACGTGATCAGTGCATGATCAGCCACGTGATCAGTGCATGATCAGCCACGTGATCAGTGCATGATCAGTCACGTGATCAGTGCATTCAGTCACGTGATCAGTATGATAGTCACGTGATCAGTGCATGATCAGTCACGTGATCAGTGCATGATCAGCCACGTGATCAGTGCATGATCAGTCACGTGATCAGTGCATGATCAGCCACGTGATCAGTGCATGATAGTCATGATCAGTGCATGATAGACCAGTGATCAGTGCATGATCAGCCACGTGATCAGTGCATGATAGCCACGTGATCAGTGCATGATCAGTCATTGATGGTGTATGATCATCTGTGACAGTGCATGAGAGCCACATGATCAGTGCATGATCAGCCACGTGAGTAGCCTATCAGTGATAGTGATCAGTGCATGATCAGTGCGTGATCAGTGCATCGTCGCGACCAAATGCGAAGCTGCGTGACGCATGATCAGTCATGAAGTGCATGAGTGCCACGTGATCAGTGCATGATCGCCACGTGATCAGTGCATGATCAGTCACGTGATCTGCATGATCAGTCACGTGATCAGCATGATCAGTCACGTGATCAGTGCATGATCAGCCACGTGATCAGTGCATGATCAGTCACGTGATCAGTGTATGATCAGCTGGTGATCAGTGCATGATAGCCACGATCAGTGCATGATCAGTCACGTGATCAGTGCATGATCAGTCATGTGATCAGTGTATGATCAGCCACGTGATCTGCATTAGCCACGTGATCAGTGCATGATCAATTACGTGATCAGTGCATGATCAGTCACGTGACCAGTACATGGTAGCTACGTGATCAGTGCATGATCAGCCACGTGATCAGTGCATGATAGCCACGTGATCAGTGCATGATCAGCCACGTGATCAGTGCATGATCAGTCAGATGATGTGTGCATGATCAGCCATGATCAGTGCATGATATCCACGTGATCAGTGCATGACAGCCACGTGATCAGTGCATGATAGCCACGTGATCAGTGCATGATCAGTCACGTGATCAGTATCAGCCACGTGATCAGTGCATGATGAGCCACATCAGTGCATGATCAATTACGTGATCAGTGCATGATCAGTCACGTGACCAGTACATGGCCACGTGATCGCATGATCAGCCACGTGAGCAGTGCATGATAGCCACGTGATCAGTGCATGATCAGTCACGTGATCAGTGCATGATCAGTCACGTGAACAGTGCATGATCATTTACGTGATCAGTGCATGATCAGTCACGTGACCAGTATATGGTAGCTACGTGATCATTCCATGACAGCCACGTGAGCAGTGCATGATAGCCACGTGATGTGTGCATGAGTTACGTGAGAGATGATCAGCCACGTGATCAGTGCATGAGTGCCACGTGATCAGTGCATGATATGTCACGTGACAGGTGTGTGATCAGCCACGTGAACAGTGCATGTTCAGCCACGATCAGTGCATGATAGCCACGTGATCAGTGCATGATCAGTTACGTGAGCAGTGTATGATCAGCCACGTGATCAGTGCATGGTCAGACACGTGAACAGTGTATGATCAGCCACGTGATCAGTGCATGATATCCGTGATCAGTGCATGATCATCACGTGATCAGTGTATGATCAGCCACGTGAACAGTGCATGCTCAGTCACGTGATCTGGGCCTGCTGAGCTGCGTGATTACTGTCTGCTCATCTGCTTGACAATTGCCAGCTGAGCTGCACGATTCCTGCCTGTCATCTGCTTGACAATTGCCAGCTGTGCTGCGAATTCCTGCCTGCTCAGCTGCTTGATTATTGCCAGCTGAGCAGCATGATTCCTCACCCTGAGTTCCATGATTATTGCCTGCTGACTGTTTGATTCGTGCCTACTCAGCTCTTTGTTTATTGCCTCCAGAGGCACATGATCAGTGTATGATAGCAAACATGATCAGCGCATGATCAGTCACATGATCAGCGCCATTAAGTCACGTGATCACTACATGATAGTCATGTGATCAGTCCATGCTCAGTCACGGTATCAGTGCATGATCAGCCACGTGATCAGTGCATGATCTGTCACATGATTAGTGTATATCCACGTGATCAGTGCATGGGCAGTCATGTGATCAGTGCATGATAGACGTGATCAGTGCATGATCAGTCTCGTGATCAGTGCATGATAGCCACGTGATCAGTGCATGATCAGTCACCTGATGGGTGTATGATCATTCACGTGACCTGTACATGGTAGCTACATGATCATTGCATGATCAGCCACGAGTAGTGCATGATAGCCACGTGATCAGTGCATGATCAGTCACGTGATCAGTGCATGATCAGTCATGTGACCAGTACATGTAGCCGTGATCAGTGCATGATCAGCCACGTGATCAGTGCATGATAGCCACGTGATCAGTGCATGATCAGTCACGTGATCAGTGCATGATCAGCCACGTGATCAGTGCATGACAGCCACGTGATCAGTGCGATCAGCCGTGATCAGTGCATGATAGCCACGTGATCAGTGCATGATCAGTCACGTGATCAGTGCATGATCACAGTGATCAGTGTGATCATCACGTGATCAGTGCATGATCAGCCACGATCAGTGCATGATCAGCCACGTGATCAGTGCATGATCAGTCACGTGACCAGTACATGGTAGCTACGTGATCATTGCATGATCAGCCACGTGATCAGTGCATGATAGCCACGTGATCAGTGCATGATAGCCACGTGATCAGTGCATGATCAGTCATGTGATACGCAGTGATCAGCCACGTGATCAGTGCATGATATCCACGTGATCAGTGCATGAGCCACGTGATCAGTGCATGATAGCCACGGATCAGTGCATGATCAGTCACGTGATAGTGTGATCAGCCACGTGATCAGTGCATGATGAGCCACGTGATCAGTGCAGGATCAATTACGTGATCAGTGCATGATCAGTCACGTGACCAGTACATGGTTGCACGTGATCAGCATGATCAGCCACGTGAGCAGAGCATGATAGCCACGGTCAGTGCATGATCAGTCACGTGATCAGTACATGATCAGTCACGTGAACAGTGCATGATCATTTATGATCTGTGCATGATCAGTCACGTGACCAGTATATGGTTGCTACGTGATCATTCCATGACGAGCCACGTGAGCAGTGCATGATAGCCACGTGATGTGTGCATGAGTTACGTGAGCAGAGTATGATCAGCCACGTGATCAGTGCATGAGTGCCACGTGATCAGTGCATGATATGTCACGTGACAGGTGTGTGATCAGCCACGTGAACAGTGCATGTTCAGCCACGTGATCAGTGCATGATAGCCACGTGATCAGTGCATGATCAGTTACGTGAGCAGTGTATGATCAGCCACGTGATCAGTGCATGGTCAGACACGTGAACAGTGTATGATCAGCCACGTGATCAGTGCATGATATCCAAGTGATCAGTGCATGATCATCACGTGATCAGTGTATGATCAGCCACGTGAACAGTGCATGCTCAGTCACGTGATCTGGGCCTGCTGAGCTGCGTGATTACTGTCTGCTCATCTGCTTGACAATTGCCAGCTGAGCTGCACGATTCCTGCCTGTCATCTGCTTGACAATTGCCAGCTGTGCTGCGTAATTCCTGCCTGCTCAGCTGCTTGATTATTGCCAGCTGAGCAGCATGATTCCCACACTGAGTTCCATGATTATTGCCTGCTGACTGTTTGATTCGTGCCTACTCAGCTCTTTGTTTATTGCCTCCAGAGGCACATGATCAGTGTATGATAGCAAACATGATCAGCGCATGATCAGTCACATGATCAGCGCCATTAAGTCACGTGATCACTACATGATAGTCATGTGATCAGTCCATGCTCAGTCACGGTATCAGTGCATGATCAGCCACGTGATCAGTGCATGATCTGTCACATGATTAGTATGATCATCCACGTGATCAGTGCATGGGCAGTCATGTGATCAGTGCATGATATAGACGTGATCAGTGCATGATCAGTCTCGTGATCAGTGCATGATAGCCACGTGATCAGTGCATGATCAGTCACCTGATGGGTGTATGATCATTCACGTGACCTGTACATGGTAGCTACATGATCATTGCATGATCAGCCACGAGTAGTGCATGATAGCCACGTGATCACTGCATGATCAGTCACGTGATCAGTGCATGATCAGTCATGTGACCAGTACATGGTAGCTGCGTGATCATGCATGATCAGCCACGTGATCAGTGCATGATAGCCACGTGATCAGTGCATGATCAGTCACGTGATCAGTGCATGATCAGCCACGTGATCAGTGCATGATCAGGCACGTGATCAGTGCGTCAGCACGTGATCAGCATGATAGCCACGTGATCAGTGCATGATCAGTCACGTGATCAGTGCATGATCAGTCACGTGATCAGTGTATGATCAGCCACGTGATCAGTGCATGATCAGCCACATGATCAGTGCATGATCAATTACGTGATCAGTGCATGATCAGTCACGTGACCAGTACATGCAGTAGCACGTGATCATTGCATGATCAGCCACGTGATCAGTGCATGATAGCCACGTGATCAGTGCATGATCAGTTACGTGATCAGTGCATGATCAGTCACGTGACTGTATGATGGTTGCCACGTGATCGTGCATGATCAGCCACGTGAGCAGTGCATGATAGCCACGTGATCAGTGCATGATCAGTCACGTGATCAGTGCATGATCAGTCACGTGATCAGTGCATGATCATTTACGTGATCAGTGCATGATCAGTCACGTGACAGTGCATGGTAGCTACGTGATCATTGCATGACAGCCACGTGATCAGTGCATGATAGCGTGATGTGTGCATGAGTTCGTGAGCAGTGTATGATCAGCCACGTGATCAGTGCATGATCAGCCACATGATCAGCCATTAAGTCACGTGATCAGTGCATGATAGTCATGATCAGTGCATGATCAATACCGTGATCAGTGCATGATCAGCCACGTGATCAGTGCATGATCAGTCACGTGATCAGTGTATGATCATCCACGTGATCAGTGCATGGTAGTCACGTGATCAGTGCATGATATAGACGTGATCAGTATGATCAGTCACGATCAGTGCATGAGCCACGTGATCAGTGCATGATCAGTCACGTGATCAGTGCATGATCATTCACGTGACCTGTACATGAAGCATGATCAGTGCATGATCAGCCACG